>NW_023659401.1:0-15000 GCF_015228065.2 Penaeus monodon
TCCCATTAATTTTTTCCAAAACCATCTAAAAACATTTTTTCCCGGGGCCCTAAACTTTAAACAAAAAAAAAAATTGTTTTTTGGGAAGGGTTTTTATTAATTCGAAAATTTTTCCTTTTTTCCCCGCAAATTTTCACACTAAAAAAATTTTTGTTTTTTTCAAAATTGTTTTCCCTAAAAAAAAACGTTAAAACTTTCTGAATTACACTGAAGACGGGTCATCGAAAAGTTCACAATCCAGGGGAATTTTCTGGCAAGAATTCGTAAATTTAAAAGGTAGTCTACCCCCCCCCCCCATTCTCCTATCTCTTCATATAACGAAAAAGTTATAATACTTTTGAAGAACCGGGGCCAAGTTTTCTACCCTCATCCCCCTCTCGCCTGGCACTCACAAATTCAAAAAAAATTGATACCGGGAGTCAAGAACGGGGTAGAAACAACCTAGACCCAAATTATCTGTCGGGTGGCTGAGCGCACCTGCGAACTCTAGCGCCTCCGTTGAAAGAAAAACAAAATTAAAAAGGTTTCCCGAAAGGCCCAGTTCCTCACAGATCCACGCGACCCCTTTTATTCCCCCTTTCCCCTGGCCCTTATCCCAAACTTTGACTGACTTTTAAAAACGTCTCCTCGCTACCGGTATCTTCCCTCTCATTTTAAAGACTCTTTTTGCCCTCTTCCTAAGCCACAAAAAAAAAACCGCCCTTGGGTCTATCGGACATTAGGAAAAATTTTCAAAAAAAAAAAAATCATAAACCTCGACTAGGTCGTATCTCAAAAACCATTCCCTTTCTCTCACAAAACTTCGGCTTCCGCTCACATCATCGACGCAAGACCCCTCAACATCACAACTCAAAAAACAACAAACCACAAAAAAGACTGCCTTGTCACAAAAAAATGTTGAGCGAGCTTCTGAACGATCTGGGATGCTCCCAGGTACAAGCTGGCACAAAATTTAACTTTTCCCTTTGATTTAAAATTCCTCTACAGTTTCCTTGATAAAGCGATTAAAAATTTAAAAATTTTTAAATAAATTTTTTTGACAAAATTTCAATGCACGCTGGAGTCCTCAGGGGACATCTTAAACCCCCAAAACTCTATCATTATAACAAACGATCTTTCCCGACCCCCCCCCCCCCCCACACACACATAGAAAAGTCTGGCCAGTGGGTTTTTAACCATCGTGATGTGGCCCCCCCAGGCCCCCCTCTCCGTGTCCTGCGCCGACGAAGGGGAAAACCCTTCTGTTGACAAAGGCAGGAATGGCCAGCCCCTGATTAGTGATCCTTCCGACTTCAATCTGCTTCAATAGCAAAGGGTTTGCTGACGATACCCTGGGGTCACGGTCGGGAGGCCGACATACTGCAATACGCCTAACTGTTAAATTTTTCCCCCCCTCCCTGGTTTTGCCGAGATCCAGTGTTATTCTTAACGGTTCCCGGGGGCGGAACTCAGAGCGCGCACCTCCAGTGCGGGCACGCGCTGAGTTTAAGGGTTCTCGTACCTTACACACCCCGAAAGTGGCTCCGTGGGTGGGAAAGGGAAAACCCCCCCGCCCGAGGACCCCGCACTAACCAAAAGATTTTAAGATGGCGTGGGGGACCCAACCTTTTCTCCTCCTTTCAAAAAACCCCCTACACTGTTACCCCAAACTTACCCGCTGCTGGGGGTTTAAACCGGGCCCCCTTTTTCTTCTCCCAAAATTTATTTTCCTCACCCTTTTCTTCCCCTATCCTCATTCTTCCCCTCCACTCTTCTTTCCCCTTTTTTTTTTTTTTTTTTTTTTCGCATCCCGGTCCTCCAGCGAACACAGAACAGCACGGCAACACAAGGGCTGCCCACTCCTTAGCCGACTGGGGAATCTGGGGGGCTTGACTCCAGCTTCATCTTCAGCCCCCAGCCCTACCTGGGGCAATCACCTCCAACAAACATCCAAAAAATATAGACCACCTAAGTGTAGATGCCCAAAAATCTCTATCCCCTAACAGGGGTTCCAAGTCAATAGGATAGCAAAATCGTTGGGAAAAGGGCCCGGGCTGGAAATGTATTTTTTTCATATACACACATAACATATTGTATATTAAAAAATATACCTGTATGGTTTGTATTGTGGGGGTATTGTTTTTTTGTGTTGTGTGGGTGTGTGTGGGTGTGGGGTGTTGGTGTTTGTGTGTGTTTGTGTGTGGGTGTGGTTGTGTGTGTGTGTGTGCGTGTGCCCTGCGTTGCTGCGTGCGTGCGTGCGTGCGCGTGTGCGTATTCGTGTGTGGGGGTGTGTATCGTGCGTGTGTTTTCATATATTTTGCATATAAATATTATCTCTCTCTCTCTCTCTCTCTCTCCCTCACACACACCCACACACACACCCACACACACACACACACACACACACCACACACACACAACACAATCACACTTCACCACACAAAAACCCAAACACAAAAACACAAACCACACACACCACACACAAACAACACACACACACAAACACCACCACACCCACACCCCAAACACACAAACAAACAAAAAAAAAAAAAAAAAAAAAAAAAAAAAAAAAAAAAAAAAAAAAAAAAAAAACCCAAAAATAAAATCCCTATAACTGTAACTTTTTTTTTTCTATTCACATAAAATCACTGCAAAAATTTTATTTTTCCGACGGGCAGCCAATTTAAATACGTAATTGCAAAATTACATTCCGCTTAACCAGTCAAAGCCCGATTTCCAAAACTACAACTCGATGACTAACATATTAAAATTTAATATTCTGCATTAGCATTACATTATTATAAAGCAACGGTAATGTTTTTAAACTTACTAAAAAAAAATAAAGAATATCATCATTATGTGTAATGAAAAAATGACCACGATAATAATAATGTAAAATAATAATAATAACAATGTAATAATAATAAAAATAATAATAATAATAATATAATGATAAAATAATATAAAAGAATAAAAACAATAAAAATAATAAAATAAAGAATAATAGCAACAAAAAAATGATAATAATAATGGCAAAACAACCATGGTAAAATAACAACAACAATACAAAGCTAAAAATGTGATAATAAAAAAATATAAATTATTCAAAAACAATTACAATGTAATAATAATTTTTGATAATAAAAATGATGATGATAATGATAAGATATGATAATAATAAAAAAATTAAAAATAATGTGTATAGAATAGTAACAAAAACGGAAATATAAAGTGATTATGATGAGATGATGGTTGGTGATGATGATAATGATAAAGTAATGAGATGATGATGATATGATGGAGAGGGTGAGATGATGATGATGATGATATATGAGATGATTGTGATGATGTGATGATGATAATAAAAATTATTTTTATTAAATAATAATATAATCATCACATCATCTCATCATCATCATCATCCTAATAATAAAAATAATGATAATAAAAATAATAATAAAAACAAAAAAGCAATATTGATAACAACAACAATAATAATAATAATAATGATAATAATAATAATAATAATAATAATAATAATAATTAATAATGATAATAATAATCATCATAATATGAAGTAATAAAATTAATAAAAATAATAACAACAACAACAACACAAAAAAATAATAAAAATATAATACAATAAAAACCCAATAATAATAATTTAAAAAATCATAAAAATAATAATAATAATAATAATAATAAATAATATAATAATAATAATAAAAATAATAATAAAAATAGCAAAACAATATTTCAATGCATAATAATAAAAATATCAAAAACAATAATAACAGCAACAATATTATGATTGATTTGTTGTTACTGTTTTATAACAGCAACAACAACCAATCATAATAATGATCATATCCCTCATGATGGTAGTGGTGGTAACGAGAATGAAAACAATAATGCCATAAATGTTAAAAGAATAGCAGGACAATGGTAGCCTTTATCAAGTAAATTGTAAATGTCTCTGTGACACAAGGCGTTGAGTCAAAAGTGTAAAAATAGGAATAAGCTTGTCCTTTTAAAAACAGCCGACATGAAAGGTCAGCAAGAGGGGAGGGAGGGGGGAGGGAGGGAGGGAGGGAGGAGAGAGAGAGAGGAGAGAGGAGAGAGAGAGAGAGAGAGAGAGAGAGAGAGAGAGAGAGAGAGAGAAGAGAGAGAGAGAGAGGAGAGAGCATAATTGAACCACTTACAACAAAACAATCGACAAACTGTCCAGAGGGGAAATGTTATAGGCTCGAAAAAGAGGCAGGGCATTTCAAAGAGAAATATGAACGAAGAAACGAAGACAGCTTGTCGATAGTAAGACACATAAAAACGGATGTTTCCCGAAGTCAAGAGACTGAATGAAATATATAAACAGAATAGGATCAACAAGGAAATAGAACTGAAGCCTATTGATGTGAAGTGATCGATGTTAATCTTCCATACAAAAAGTATAAAAACGCGATGTCGGGTGACGGGAGAGGATGCACGAAAGTAAGGGGTAGAACAATGGGTGAAAACAGAAAAAAGGTTCAAAAGGAAAACGGAAATCAATATTTTTTTAGCGTCTGGTTTACGTAATTAAAAATAGAAAAATTTAGCTCAAATAATGAAAATAAACAAAATTAGTATTATCATTACATATACTACTAGTATTGGAAATACCATTAGGATAGTTCTGATGATAAAACGGACAATAAAAGTCATGACACCGTTATGATTTATCAAACTGTTAACGATAATTATGGCAATGAATCATTTTAATGATGTTTAATGATCTTGATAATGCGGTATATGAGGATAATCGTAATTGGGAAGACAATTGTGATAATGATTTTGAGTAATGACTATGATGATGATGGTTATAATACTATGAACCATTTTCATATTATTATTATTTTTGCTATCTATCATCATCATTGATATTTTTCATTTTTCATTATCTTTTCGTTATTATCATTATCCATATCGATACGCCATTGCATTAGTTGCAGTAGTTTTAAATGGAAATTTCCATCACAACAGCTACCAATAATCATAGAACAGCAGGAAAAATGGTCATAAACTTCATCATCATCAAGGGGCTAACGCCGCATGGCCGCAGCCACCCTTCGCTTCCCACCACGAGGATCCCTCGAGGCGAGTCTTCAGGCAGGCCCTCAGCCCATCTCTAATTTCTCGTGACAGGTCTCGTCGAGCTGTACAAGCCATGAACTCCTGGGTCGTCCCACAGGTCTCCTCCACCCAGGGTTGTCTCCCAAATAGACAACCTGATGAGCAGGGTCATCCACAGGGAAACGAGCTAGGTGCCCATATAGCCCGAGTTGCCGATCCCGGATTATGCAAGTAACAGGGTTTCCATGCCAGTCTCACTGTGTAACCGTCGGTTGCACACGTGGTCCTGCCAACTGTACCCCCATGATCCGGCGAAGGGACTTGTTACAAAAGGCATCAAGCGAGATCCAAGGAAAATGGATAGCATCCGATTTCGTTTCCATAGACAAACGGGCAGATCAAGGGCCTTGAAGACACGTAACTTGACCCTGCGGGTACCAAATCCCCAAAATGCTCTTTTTGATCGATTCATGGCCCCCAACCAATCGTCTATTGACTTTTTGGTTGAACCCCCAAGATAGGACTCTACTAAGGTTTTAAAACTCTCTGAACTTCAAGTCCTTGCCGCAAGCACAGCGATGAAGGGTTTTTTCCCCAACCCCCAAAGTCCTGAATCTTGGCTTGGTCCGGAACCTCTGGGTTTAAAGGGGGCTTCTCGTCATTGCTAAATGCATCAAGACCGCCACCATGACTCGAGGGCTCAGATAAATAGCAACATCATCGCAATTAACTGTGGACATCGAGCAGCTGAAAAAAGGCCCTCTCCTCTCCTCCCCTCTCTCCCTGCGGTAAAATCGGTCCTTACTTGGCGATTCAGGAGAAGGGGAGACATTCCGGCAAAGGTGGCGGAGGGACGCAGCGGGTGGCCCCAAAGCCGAATAATGCCAAGAAGTCCCCCTGACCTCTCTTTCGTGGGGGCTTTTGCATGGGGTTTAAAAAGATGTACCGCCCCGGTCCCAGAAATTTTCCCTCTTTTCTTAACGCGTTACCGGACGGTGACACCCCCCACCTTTTTTTGGTTGCCACGATTTTTATGTGCTTGCTTACTTCGTGCCCTCCTACCCTACTCTTTCCTATCAATTTTTTTTGGCATTGGGAAAAATGGGGGCACACCTTTCTGGTAAACGGGACCCCATTTCGGGCGTGTGTTCGACGGGGCAAACCTTTCCCTCCCGCAGGGGAGGGTGTCTGGGGGGCCTTAAAGGCCTGCCTTATGGTGTGCTGATTCCTTTCTTTTGCTGGGGATGGTCTGGCAGACCACTTGGCTCCACTCTCTTTTTTTTCAAATGGGGTGAAGCGGGGTGATCCCCCCTTTGTCAGGCCTTCAGCCGGCTTTTTAAATTTCTGCCGCTAGACAAACACTAATTTCCCCCATCCTTGACAGGAAGTACCTGGTAAAAGTTAGTTTTCTCCCTCCTGGATGAAATGCCCTGTGGTTGGCTACTTCAGAGGGATAAAGGAACTTACGGGAACAGTAAGGGGCCCCCTTTCTTCTCTCATGGGGTGAACAGCCTTCGGGTGTTTCAGAAAAAAGGGGATTAGCTAAAACCCCCTGCCAGGGGACTCCCAGCAAAAAGTTAGCTTCTCTCCCTCACTGTATGAAACATCTGTGGTTTTTTTTTTTGTTTCAGAGGATGAAGAACTTACTGACGGGAAACAGAACCCCTTTCCTCACTGAGGTGAAACCTTTTGGATGTTTCAGGAAAAAGAGGGATTCATTTTAAAAAACCCGTCCGGGCCATGGGAACCACCGGAAAAAATTAGCTTTCCCCCACTGTGATGAAACATCCCGTGGCTGGTTTTTTCAGAGGGATAAAGGAAACTGACTGGAACAGGTCAGGACCCCCCTCTTTTCTCACTGAGGTGAAACAACCTTTGGGTGTTTCAAAAAAGAGGGATTCACTTTGAAAAAGGGAACTCCCCTGGAAAAAGTGAAAGCGCTCCCTTCCTTACTGGGGGGGGACAGAAGTTTTTCCCACAGGATGCCCTGTAGGGGGAAGGGCCCCCCTCTGGGCTACTCCCAAGATTGACACCTACCCACATTTTGCCGTGCGGGGCACCCTTGTACTGGGAGAGGGGAGCCTGGGTTAGCATGCTGTGCAAACGGTTTACACGCCTTTTTGGTCCTCTATTCTGGCAAGGCGGGGGGCCATCCAGGCCCGGTCGGGTCAATCGGCTGGTCTCCCCGGGGAGGCTTTAGGTCAAGCAGTCATGCTGCCTTTGGGGTACTCACCCGCCCGTGTGTGCCACTGCAAAGGGCTAATTGGCTCGTATTCCACTCATGACCCTGTTCTTTTTTAACTTGGTTCTACACTCAGTTTCCCCCTTTGTTGGACCCGGGTGGGGGGGGCGGAGGGGATAAAGCACTCCCAAAAGTACATGGAAACAAAATTTAAAAAAAACCACAGACAAAACCGAAAAAATGATGACGACCCTGCAAGGGCCCAACCACGGCAGCCCCCTGAAGCCTTTACGTCCTCCGGTGGCAAAAAAAACCCCACCAGGTACACTTATGCCTGCTGCCAAGAATTGGTGGACAAGACAGAAAAAGCAGTAAGAACGGGTCTTCCACCAGATTGTCCAAAAGTGACTCTCGTGCTGGCCCCCCCCGGGCCACACCCGACCAGGAAGGCCTGAGCCCCCCTCAGACACCCCACTGACCGAATCGGAGCCCACTAACCAGCCAAACGTGGCCCCCAGGGCAAGCCCCAAAGCCAAAGGGCAGACCGAAACGGCCGGGGCCGAGACCGACTCTGTTTGGAGAGTCGGGCCCCCCCAAAGGGCGTTTCCCACTTTTTAAGGTCCCAAAGGCTTGGGACAATGCCTACCAAAATTGTCAGGCAAAATCCAGTTGTCAATCCGGTTGCGCGATATCAGGGCATGATCTCACCCCAAAAGATCAAGGCCACCCTTTTTTTCCTGCAGGAACAAAGGACTAAAAGATGGGGGGAAAGGACCCTCTCGCCACTGAATCCCAAAAAAAAAAAGGGGGTCAAGTGGGTGCTACTTGGCTTTCAGTCTTGTAGATGTGGAGGTGATCGCATCACCCCAGGTCTGGGGGTTTCCCGATTTTTTGAAGGGAAGCCCCAACCAGACAAGTCCTGGTGACCATGAAATAGCCCAACCTTCCCCTTGTCGGGGTAAGGGGGGACCTCCACTTACGTCATAGTGCTTGCCCACTGCGGTTTTTTCAAGTGCCAAAAGTACGACACCCCAGCCAATGCACAGTCAAGAAAAAGTGGTGTCTGTGCAACCACAACACCGAGGTTTCATTAAGGCATACAAAAAAAAAGAAGGGATACAACAGCAAATGTCCAACTGTCCCAAGAGGCATCACGCCGGGAGCCGGTTGCTCTGCCCAGAAAGAGGGGGCCCCAAGCGGCAAGAAGGTTGCTAAGAACGACCAACTTTGTTTCCTGCCCCCCCCAGGCACTAATTCTGGGGGGGGAAAAAAAGCGAAAAGGCTCCCGCCCCCTAAGGGGAAAAAGCTGCCCCCAGCCGAATCTCCGACAACGGGATTTTCCCCCCAAGTAAAAAAGTCAGGGAACCAAAGGGAAAAGAAAGGGTTCCAACAGCACCAAAATTTCCTCCCCGAACCGAAACATGCTCTTCGGAGGGGGACTGTCGATTCTGCTCATTTGCTGTAGTCACAGAGTGGGAACACCTTTCCAGGACCAAGGAAGACGGAAAGGCAGCCCCAGGTCGCCATACGACATTAAAAAAACTTCTCAAGCGTAAAGGAAGGAAGATGGAAAAGGGGCCCAAAAAGCCCAATCCTCTCCTCACCCCAGTCAAGCTCCCCCCCCCCCAACCCGCTGATTCATGCCAGAAACTGAAACAGAAAAAGCTGCCCTGCCCGGCCAGGCCCCAATGCACAAAACGCCTGCCAGGAAAAACCCAAAAACTTCAAATTTAGAGCTCCCAAGGCCGCCTGACACCGAAGAACCCCTCAGCAGTGGGATTCACAATGGATTGTCAGACTAAACACTGTCAATCCGAAAACAACGATGTCCTGATTTAACTATTAAATTGTAAAAAACAATGGCACCAATCTAAGTATTCTGCAGTGGAACATCTGTTTGGCTTCTCCTCAGGAGTGCCATCCTCCCGCAATAGTGCGATCAAGGGGCATTGACATCGTCATGTCCAGGAGCCCTTATCAGCGGAACCTGTTTTGCTTTTTTTTCCGGTATCACGTCTACCGCTGCCCCGTACCATGGCAAAAGAGGCCCGATCACCCTGGTCAAGCAACAATTTCCTGCCCGCAAAGCCAAAGCACCGCACTGTGGAGAAATTTAAACTCTTGCCGTCGAGTTCACTGGGCCGGGGCCCTCTGAATTTACAAAAGGATATAGCCGGGCCTCTGTAGTAGCTTGACACACCAGGTATGTGCTTTTGAAATACCGTCCCAGTGATCCAGGGGAGACTTCAATCACACCACCCATCCTGGCTCCCGCAGGGAAACCGGATGCGGGTGCTATCCATAGCCACGTGCTTGAGACTTTCCCCGAGATCGCTCTCCTCAATAGCCAGGAGCCAACCATGTCAGGGAGGGGGGCCTGACCTCACCCCGGCCACTGTGACTCTGGTGGGGAGGGTTGGCTGGGGGTTCGATGAGCCGTCCTAGTACCTTAGGGGACTATAACTACCCCTGGATGTGGGCCCCGCCGAAATAGCCACCCAATCCAAAATGGAAAACAGACAAGGCTAACTGGGGGGCGAAAAGCGAAAACGTGGAAGTGCACAAGCCATCTTGTAATGCCATTGATGAGGCAACCTCACTGACCAAACCCAAAAACCCGGCCCGGTCCTGGATCACAAAAACCCCGGTACTTTTAAAAGAGATTGGGGGGTCAACCACAGGGGAAATATTCCCGAAAACATTTCCGAGGGAAAAAAACCCTGAAAACGTAGCCCTCCTAAGGAGGGTGTCGGGGTCCAAAAAACTGCCACAAGTCGGGAGGGAAAAATGGCTGGAGGGGTAGTCCTTTGATCACCATACCCCCTCTCAGAGTTGGCAACGGTCAGCGAGCCACCCCCGCTCGCCTCGAGTGCACCAAACCATGGAAAACCCCATCAGAGGCCACAGACTGGCGCACGAATTTCTCTGCGGAACGGTAGCAAAAGCCGCCAGAACAATGAGGGCAATACAAAAACCCTCAACCAGACAGACTTCTCACATCAGAGAGAGGCAGCCGACCCCATAACTCAAACGTTACTTTTTTCTGAGGGGACTAAGAGATGCATTAAAAACCCGTTGTAACAGAGCCCCGGGGTCTTACGGGGGTCTCGACCCCATCATTTCCCACCGGGACTGGTGTAGTTGGGATTTTTCCCGCAACTCTCAAAAATCCCGGGGAAATTCCCTCTCCCCAGAGTTGGGAAAAGGGCTACCCAAATTCCCATCCCTAAAAGGATGGGACTACCAAAGGAGCCGGGAAGTACCGCCCAAAACTTCCCCACTGCCCGGGCCAAAACTGCCGAGAGGTTGTACTGAACCGGGTCTGAGGAAAAAGGATCCCCACAGAACACCTCCCCGGGTTCACCCGGGAATGAAACACAGCGCCGCATAGCCATGCTCTTTAGCACAAACACGGGCAATCTGTGGGGAGTACCTTGACCTGGAAAGGCTCTTTTTAAATTGGGAAGTCCTCTTGCCATTCGGGAGCCTGATCCAAAAAAGGGAACAGAGGGAAGCTCTTGGATGGGGTAGGTGACTACTTTTGAAAAGACATCAGAGGCAAAATTCCCAAGGGCCCTAAAGACTGCCCCCAAGAATGGCGCCACAGGGTGGGGTTCTCAGTCCAGCCTTTTTTTAATCATTAATTGTCCTGTACCTCAACAGAAAACCTCCCGGGGGGTGCAAACATCTCCCATCAGACGATCTTGCTATCACTCCACTGGACCCTACTGCCTAAACAAAACCCCTATTTTTCTGGACCTGGTATCCGAGGGGGTTGCAGGACAGGATAAAGATCTCTCAGCCAAATCCAAACCCTGGCTTGAGACGGAAATTCAAGGCCAAGTCTGAAAAACCAGGGAAAGGACTTGGGGTGGGTTTTAGGACTACCTCTACCTTGGGGGAAGGATACCGGCCCCTCCTTCCTAAGGTGTCCAGTACCCGGGTTTCCGAACAAAATCAAGACTGTCTGTTTTTGAGAGCAATGAGTGGAAACGCATAGGGGCCAGACACGAGTACTAAATCATTCTATGCTGCTGTCAGCCCATTGTAAAATTGCCTCCCTCGCTCTGATTGGCATTAAGAAAAAAAAAAGACCACTGGAGACGTCCCCCAAAAAAGAAGCCGCAGGGGCTTCTGGTGCCCCGGGGGCGAAGGTCCTCAACTCCTAGGGAGGGGAAAACCTTCTCCCCTTTGGGCCCCAGGAATTGATCTAATGGCAGCCATTTCTTATCAAAGGTCACCGCTCCCCGGAAAACAGCCTAAGACATAAAAATCAGACGCCTAGGACAGGATAACGAGCTGTTTGCAATAACTCCCCCGCTGTCCCCACCAGCCGGGGGGTTTAATACCAATCCTTAAAAAAGCACTATGGGCCAAGGGGTGGATCCCCTCACCCTGACTTTGTCGAAGCCTGCCGTGGGGAAAAACCTCGATAGAGTTCTCGTTCTAAACTGGCAACAAAAATAAAAATATTTGTAAGCCTATCTAAAGGCAGAAACCAGAGGGGCATTGCAACCATCCCCCCTCCGGGGAGCAGAAATACTACACGGATAGTTGTCGATCCCTTGACCCCACTGCAGGGGCGCCGGCCCTTTGGGGGGCAAGGAAAGCCACAAAAACCCGAGGGTAAAAGACAAAGCCTCCTCCTACAGACGAGGCATTTTTTATCATGGGGGCACTGAGCCACCTTCCTGGGGAAGGCCATAGTTTACACACAAATCCAAAGGAGCCGTCTGCTGTCTTCACACCGCTCCAACCCACTGCAATATTACCTTCTGACTACCATCCTCACACTGGAAAGAATTCCCTTGCCAGGGTAAAGAACATCATAAACTGGTTCCCAGCCCAAAAGGGGTCAGAGGGGAAGACTTGCTGACCGATTAGCCCAATTTGGGAGGGGGATGCCCCCTAATCCCATGATAAAACATCGAGCCCAAAAATTTCCTAGGGATTAAAGGTACGGCCACCTCCTTCCCCTGCAACTTTTACAGAGAGGAAACGGATCCCCCCCCTCGGGCCCGCTGTGCTCAAAGCCACAGGCTAAAAACCCTGGGGTTCTGAAATAAAACAGAGGGGACCGAAATCATTCTGCACAGAATGCGCCTAGTTTTCCACTGTGCAGGGCAGATCATACAACAATAAAACGTGAAGAGGGGTTATTTTGCATGAAATTGCGGCGAGCCGAAACGCCACACTTGTACTTACTTAGAGGATTGTGTGCACACAAAATTTTCCTAAGACAAAGCCCGCAGAACAGCCGTCGTGCTGGTAAAGATTATGCGAGAATGCTTACACCACGGCTACAGGAGCGCCTGCTGGCAATCCCCCGCCACGGTAAGCACCGAGTGTCAGACAAATAAAATGAGACAGCCATAAAAAGCTGACACAGGCCGGGCCATAAGTGAAAGGCCCGGGCGAAGCCAGAACTTCGCAAATCTCAAGCAAGAAAGGCAATGTCAAGGCCTTGATATTGCCTAGTGTTTTTCACAAACCTGACTTTGGATAGTAGCTCTGCCCATTATCCAGTCCATACAGGTGTTGAAAAGTTGTTGGTGCAAGGACACAGTCTTGCCTCAACCCTGAATTAACAGGGAAGAAGTTCGACAGACCCCCATCACACTTTACAGTATTTTCAGTACCATTAAAAAGGCTTGCTATTAGGCCAATGATCTGTATGGGAATTCCCTGAGCCCTCAGGATTTCCCATAGCGATTCCGATGCACCGAGTCAAACGCTTCTTGAGGTCGACGTAGGTTCCAAGCAACCTACGACCAAACTCACGACGGCATTCCACAATTACTCGAAGCGCTAGTATTCGGTCTATTGTGGACTTGCCAGGATAAATCCGACTAATCCGGTCTCTAAAGGGCCTCAGTAGGGGTTGCGGATCCATTTCAAGAAATGTGGGCGAGAACTTTGCCTGGTATGCCTGAGCAGTGGTAATGCCACCTCGAAAGGTTCTAAGTAAAAATCGGAGTATGATACAAAACAAAAAATAATTTCCGTCCCAATTTGACAGTTAAAAAAATCAGTGATTATAGAAAACAATTTTTATGTGTGTTTTTTACTAGAAAACACACATTAAAAAAAAAAACATGACGGGAAAATTTTATTAATTGATTGCATTCTATATAAAGTGGTAGTTTTTGTATTCACCAAAAATAATAGAGAGTTTTGCTGTCTTGCGATGTTTGCCGTTAGGTAGTAATCAGTGAAACAAATGCTGTGTAATATTAAACTTGATAAGAATACAGATTTTTTACTGTATAAGGAAAAATAAAAAACATGACTGACGTACTGGCCATCAGTCTCCGTTTTTTTTTAATATTCTTATTGACGAATCACTATTACAACTTATTTCTCATATACCAATAAATAGCCCTGTTTTTTGTCTACGCGTAACACAAGAAAATACATCTTAAAGCTATGTATTTCTTTAGATCACCGGTAAAAAGACCGTGAAAACAAGCAAAACGATCACAGATCTCGTGCCTCGCCATCTATTTAGAAGACTTACGTAATGCTAATAGCTTTATGTCCAACGGTTTACCAGTCTTCAGGAATGAGTAATGTTTCTAACAAAACTTGAATATTACTAAGGAAAATCTACTGACATGAGATTCAATGATAATGATGTTTATGAGGACTTGAAGGTGGTGGTAATGATGATGATATGGTAATGATAAAGAAGTTGTATAGGATATAAAGATGATATACTAAAAATGATATTCTAATACTATGATGAAAATGATATAATACTATTGATGATACTAATATGATATGATCATAAAGATGATGTGATAATAATGATGGTGATAACTAGATGATAACTGAATAATAATAATACTGATCATACAATCTGAATGAAAAAAAAAAAAACAACAAAACGTAACAAGAAAACACTAGTGATGGCTTTGGTACCTCCATAAGAAATTCTAATCATAATCAACCCCGTCTATTTATGAGAAAGTATTATCAACAGAAAAGCCTTGGAGACATCTCAACATAGGCAAACAGACTGATTTGAATTTGATTAACATAATCAAACCGGCAGGAATTGGCTTCATTAATTAAAGTAACTATTTATTTCTCCTTCGGCTCTATACTGATATAGATAATTCGGGTTTAAGATTAAACCCCTCCACAAAAGCATCTTTTATATCAAGTCACGTGTAAATGATACCTAACGTAAAACTTGTAGAACTTTAATAAGAAGTGATACAAATAATCATAATAACGATGAGGAAAGAAGTTAAAGATAACACAATAATAACAATTGTAACAGTGATGAAAATAAACGATAACGTTTATACCACAAAATCAGCAACGGGAAAAATATTAGTGATCACTAACACTAAAGATGATTTAGAACGTTGAGTATTTTTGTATTTTATGACCTATCAGAAAAAAAATCGTGATTGATATAATCATAAACCTAATATCATTTATCATTTATAAGATGAAAGTAGAATTATTGTATAAAAGACATGGTTCAGCTGCTGATGTTTGTCTCCTATTTTTTTATTATTGGGGTGCCTATTATGTGTAGAAGTTTATATATAATAATTTCCAAAAGAAGTGCATTCTCTTGTTTCCAGAATACACGCATATACTTCAACCCAATGCCTTAAATACACACAAAAGAAAACGGGAAAAAACTATTTTAAGTTGTTCGCTTCCGAACACAACCATGCCATCTTAGAGAAATCCTGAACTAAATTTTTGCCCTT
>NW_023659401.1:20000-21412 GCF_015228065.2 Penaeus monodon
ATACTTCGGGCAGTTACATCAAAGAGGGGCTGCTGAAGTTGACTTTCAACTGCTTAACAATTCCTTCTGTTTGGAGGGTCCTGCCATACTGTAAAAATGACAATGGTCTGAATTCACGGCTATGTCATCTCAGAGTTGAAGAACTTTAGTCCCAAAAGTTCATCATGGTCCATGGTAAACAACAAAGCCATGGGTTTAAATAGAACGAGCCAATGTGACTAAAGGGCATGTTGCATGCAGACAACAAGACATTGGTCTGTTTTGGCCTTCGTTTTGTTCAACACCAAAAGAAATCTGCTCATCATTCTGGGATCAAGCGCACTCCATTAAAAGCATTGTTTGGCACTGATCCTTAGGGTGAGTCTGGTCTTCCTCTAGAGATCCTTGAAAGATTACAGTCAGAAGATGATTTGCTCACCCCTTTGCTAGCCTTTCAAAGATGAGTTCTTGCTCAAGATCCCCAGCCTCCACCAGCATTTGCGAGCACCAGCTCCCACCTCTCAGTCTACCCCTGCTCAAGATTGACCGACCCCACTAGCATCTGCAGCACCAGCTTCCATCTCTCAACCTACACCTGCTCAAGACCCCAGCCCCCACCAGCATCTGCAGCACCAGCTCCCACTTTTCAGCCAATGCCTGCTCAAGACCTCAACCATTACCTCTTATAAAACGCCAGAGTGAGATAACAGAATAGAGGAAAAGGCCCAGGGAGGCACAACTCTCCCAGGCTGAACACATAGTGAACGCAGCCGGATAGACCTCATGGCAAGGGAAGGAGGGCATGTTGCTGTGCCCATCCCCATGGTGGATAGGGGAAGGGGAGATTCACGTAACATCCACGGTGTTATCATTGACCTCAGTAACAATGATTTGTAGACAATAGCTGTGAAAATGGGGTTCTGAAGACCAAGTACTCCCGTAATCAGTTTGCTATTTGTCCTCCGAGAATTCTTGCTGTCTGATGTTCAACCAAGATTTACTTGGTTTCCCTACACAGGCTCTGAAGAAATCAACTACTGGTTGTGTGTGTGTTGTGTGGTGTGTGTGTGTGTGTGGTGTGAGTGTGTGTGTGTGCGTATGTGTGTGTGTGTTTTGTGTGGTGTGTGTGTGTACACAAACATACATGCATACACACACACTCACACCACACACACACCACACATACTACATATATATGGTATATAATATATGTGTATGTATATATTATATATATATGTATAACATATATATAATATAATTATATATATAGTATTATATACATGTTATATATATTCATATAATATATATATATATATAAATATTTTATATATATATATATTATAAAGCATATATGCATATATTATATAATTATATATATATATAATATATATATATAATATAATATACTATTAATATATATATATATATATATA
>NW_023659402.1:0-21404 GCF_015228065.2 Penaeus monodon
GCATGACCGATACAGTGGATCCTTCTCTCGTTAAACTTGGAAAATTCGCCGGTAACTAAAGTAAATCGGTATCCTCACAAGGTTCCCCAACTTGCTCTTGTACAGAAGTAGGTAAAAAAGCAACTAGGAAAAGATTTCACCATATACGTAAAGGAGGAGACGTGATGTTGTTTTGAACAAGGATTTAATGTGGGATCACGGTTGTGACTCCATTTTGAAACTTGACCCCGAAGCTGATTGATAAAATATCGAATGTCTTCTGACAAAGAAGCAGGCTTTAATGAATAAGTCCTCGCAAACTGAATATGATGACTTACATCTAAGGATTTAAACGAAGATCTAAAATATCTTGAAATAACTCCAACTGCGCAAATCGGATGGCAATGTCTTGAAGGCTTTAAATCGCGTTTTCGTACTTTTTGCTGAGGTCAACTCTAAACGTGTTTCGGGCCGCGTTTACGCATTTAATTGCCAAAGAAGGGTCATCTCTAGATTCCACCTTGAATAATCATAGATTCAACATTTTCCAAGAAATCTTCAACCGGAATGGACGAGCCATCAAATTTCTGTACGATATTGAATGTCTGATGGGGTTTGGAACATCATGTTTGAGAAAGGGGTTGGGAAGGGGTCGGATTGAGGGGGGTCATGGTGGAATTAGCAGTAAAATTATGATACATTGATAGATATAAATAAATACATACATACATACACTCCCATATTTATATAGATACATAGATTTCGTAGATAAATAGATAGGTAGATTTTTTATTCATACATATGTATGTTTTTGGTATATTCATGTGTGTTATATATTTATGTATGTAATATATATATATATATATATATATATATATATATATATATATATATATATATATATATATCATTTATTTATTTATCTATTTATATTTGCGTGTGTTTCTGTGTGTATAAGTATTATATTTGTATATTTATATATCCAGTTATTAATTGGCTATCTACCTACCTTCCTACCTACACTTCTATCTACTTACCTACGTATCTACCTATCTAGTTATCTACTACCTACCTACGTACCTACCTACGTATCTGTCTATCTATCAACCTACCCTCTTTTCTTGCTATCAGCTTCTCACCGGCCCATCTATCTTTTTGTGTATCTACCTGCCTAGAAATCTTGGTTAGGTTAAGTTACGTTAGGTTTCTTGCGTTTTGTTTATATTACGTTTGGGATAGATTTGATAGGTTAAATTTTGGGTTAGGTTACGTTTCGTTACGTATATTTAGGTTAGGTTCGGTTATTTTTTATATAAGTTAGGTAGGTTGGCCTTGTTTTAGGTTAGATGACGTTTAGGTGGGATAAATTATGTTATTTTATGTTAGCATAGGTTTCGTTGGTTTTAGGATACGTTACGGTTAGTTAAGGTTATTTTAAAGTTTAGTTAGGTTAGATTTGGTTAGGCTAGGTTAGGTTTAGTTATCTTCGGTTGTATTAGATTGAATAGGTTTAGGTATTTTGTCCTGTTATGTTATTTTTGGATTAGGTTTTAATAGATTAGGTTTATTTATTTTTATGTTCCGTTATATCATTTAGTTTGGGGATTTTTTAGGTTGGTTTCTTTTAAGTTAATTTTTTAGATTAGAGAAGGTTTATTTTACGTTATGTTGTGTTATGTTAGATTAGGTTTCGTTAGGTTAGATTTATCTTATTAGGTTAGAAATGGATTAGGTTTAGGTTTAGTTTATATTAGGGTATAGTAGGGTTTGGTTATGGTTAGGTTAGTTTAAGTTAAGATGGGTTAAGTTTAGTTTCCTCAGATAAGCTTAAGTTAAATTCGATTTAGTTTAGTTAGGGTATGATAGATTGTTACGCTAGAATTTTTTAAACCTTTACTTCAGATAGCTTAGGTTGTTTTGGGCTAGTTTTGCTTGATTTAGTTCGTTTCGGTGAGATTGGGTTTTGTTAGGCAAGGTTAGTTAGATTATTTTAGGCTTATCAGTTAGGGTTAGTTATATACTTAAATAGGTTAAGTTAGGTTGGGTTAATTTTAAATTAATTTAGGTTAAGTTAGAATATTTAGGTTAGTTATTTATGTTTTTAGGTTGGGTTAGATTGTGTTTAGTTAGGATAGGTTAGGTATCGGTTAGGTTTAGAAAAGGGTAAATTAGGTTTTAGTTTTGGTAAGGTACTTAACATAATTAAACCTAACGTAACTATACCAAATTTTAAAAACCAATCTAATTTTGGGCTCTAACTAAATTTAAATCTAAATAAATAACCTAAAATAAAAAAAAACGAACTAAGCCTAACCTAACCTAACTAATCCAACTTAACCTAACTACACCCAATCGAACCTAAAAACATAATTAAATGTGCTTCTGTGCGTGCGTTATAATATGTATATATTATTTTTTTTTCTATGGTTAATATATATGTATGTGTATATGTATATTATATTATATATATATATATTTTAATATTGTGTGTGTGTTGGTGTGTGTGTGTGTGTGTGTGTGTGTGTGGTGTGTGTGTGTTAATGGTTTTATATATATACATACTAATATATTATATATATATATAATATATATAATATATATATATATATTATATAAAATATAATATATATATATATATATATATAATAAAATTTTATTTATATATATTAAATATTATAAAAATTATATATTTATATTTTATAATTATATATATTATAATATTATATAATATATTTATATATATATAAATTATATATAAAATAAATATATTTATATATAATATATAATATTTTATAACTAAAAACCAACAAACAAAACTATATATAATAAATTTATAATATTAATATAATATTATATTAATATATAATATAATTTAAAATAATTTTTATATAAAATTTTAAAATATTATATAATATAATTTAACCCCTTTCGTAACTATAACCAACATCATCTTATTTCATTCTCTTACCATCATCTTATATTTTATTCTTTATATCATATTTTGCAATTATCATTATTATTATATTTAATATATACATTAAATATAATAATAAAAGTAAATAATGATATTAAAATAATAAAATACTAAAGTTTTATATTATTATTTATATATTTTTTAAAATTTTATATCGTTTTTACAAAATACTTTTTTATAATTATTTTTACAATCTACTATAAAAAAATATAATATAATAATACAATATATATTATAAATTTATAGGATTATATTATTATATATATATTATTATTTTTTATATTACTTTATAAAGTTTTTTTAAAAAATACTATAAATTTAAAAATCTATACTACTACTATATACTATTATACTATGCTATAATAATAATAATATAAAATATACAATTAAAATAATAACTAAAAATTATAAAAAATATAATTAAATAATAAGATAATTAATATATTAATAATATTAATAATATATGTTATCAAATTACTTTATTTCTTTTTATCATTATGTATATATAAATTCTTAATTATTATATTATAAATGATAAATTCAAAATCATCAAATAAAGGAAAAACTATTTTGAAAAATACTACCCAAATCAGTATTTTCCCAATTTTTCCCCTTTTTTCATTTATCTTTTTCTTACCTTTTTATTATATTGACAAAAATTCTTTATTTTATCAAATTTTTATTATGATTAATAATTATTTCGTTAATATCATCTTAAATTATCATTACTATTTCAATATTACATCATTATTGCAATTATTATAAATTACAATTATTATATATCATTAATTCGTTAATTATATTTTCAACTATATAATAAAGAACTCAAATTTTTGTTTAAAATTCAATATCGTTTTTTATTAATTATTTCTGTTTTAATTTGTTTTTACTATTATACTGTATAAAATTTATTTTTAAATTTAATATGTAAACATAATATGTAATAATACATAATAAAATTATAACAATTTTATAACATTAGTATTATTTTTATCATTTTTATTATTATTATTGTTATTAATTTCAGTTATAATATATTTTTATGCTAATAAAATAATTAAAGTCATAAAATAATAATTATAATAATAATAATATTTAAAAAATCAATAATTTCTAATAATAAAAAATAATAATATATTAAATAATAAATAAATATATTAAAATAATAAAATATAATAATAATATAATGATAATAAAATGATAATGTAATTTAATATTAATAATAATCAAATTTTTCCAAATTTCTTTATTTCTCAAATTTTATCATCATTATTGTCATGATTAATAGAATTCTGTAATTATTATCATATTACCCTATAATTCCAAAATCATCAAAGAAAGAAAAAGGGTCTTTTGGGAACTCTCAAAAGGGCATATTTCGCTAGTTTTCCCGTTTTTTTCGACTTTGGGGTTTTTTTTCTTTCCCTTTTTTTTATATATGGACCAATTTCCCCTTTTTTATCATCATTATTATCGGATTATATAAATATATTATTATATATATATATATTATTTTAATTTATATTAATATATATACATAAAAACAATAAAATATATTAAAATTTTATATATTATATATTATTTATTATATATAAAATATATATATATTAATGTATATTATTATATATTTATTATATTAATATTATGTATATATAAATATATATTATTTATAATATATATATATATTTATTATATTATATTTGTGTTTGTGGTGTGTGTGTGTGTTGTGTGTGTGTGTTGGGGTTTTGTGTATATTTTGGTTTTTTTGTGTATTGTTGTTTTTGTGTGTGTGTGGTGTTGTTTTGTGGGTTGATATATTTTATATATTATTATATATATTATATTATTATAATTATATTTAGTAAATTTTTAAAATTTTATATTAATATTTTATATTTATATAATTATATATATTAATTTATATTCAATACACACACACCACCACACACAACACCACACCCCACACACACAAATATTATATATTATTATATAATATGAAAATTTTATAAAAAAATTTTAAAAAAAAAAAAAAAAAATAAAAAAAAAAAAAAAAAAAATTTTTAAAAAAAAAAAAAAAAAAAAAACAAACAAAAAACAACAAAAAAAAAAAAAAAAAAAAAAAAAAAAAAAAAAAAAAAAAAAAAAAAAAAAAAGGAAAAGGAGAAAGAGAGAGAAGAGAGAGAAGGGAGAGAGAGAGATGCATATATTATAAATTTTTATATATTTTTTATATATTATTTTACATTATTTAGTATTTTATTTTATGTATATATATATTTTATATTTATTATATTTTTTATATATATTTACTACATAATATAATATATATATATTATTATTTATTTAATATATATTATATATAAAAAATTATATAATACACCACACACAAACACACACACACCCCACAATATTATATATATATATATATATTTTAAAATATAATATAAATATATATTATATTTTAAAAATTTAACACCAACCCCACACACCCCAAAACAAAACCCCAAATATTATAATATATTAATTATATTATATATATATATATTAAAATTAAATTTTGTGTGTGTGTGTGTGTGGTTTGTTGTTGTAATATTTTATTATTTTTTTTTATTTATTTATATAATTGTTTGTTTGGAAAAAATTTTTATTTTTTATATTTAATTTCTAATATTATTAAAATTAGAAAAATTGTTACCCATATATTGTCTGTGTTGTGTTTTTGTGTGTGTGATGTGTAATTGTTTTTCTGTAAAATATAATATTATTTATTAATATATTATATTTTTATATAAATTTATATTTATATATTTTTATATATATATATATATTTAAAATTAATATATATTATATATATTATATTTTTACATCATCCTCTAAAGGGGGCAAACACCGACGGGCGCAGGGCCCGCATCCCCCCTTCGTTTCCAGCCCGGGGTCCATTGAGGCGAGTCTCCAGCGGGCCACGGCCCATCTCTAATTCCTCGCGACGGGCCTCGTCGGCTGCCAAACCATGATCCCTAGTCTCCACGGTCTCCTCCCCGGGTTTTCTCGCGAGGATAACCCTGGTGGCGGGTCTCCCCGGGGAAAACGAGATAGGTGCCCAATAGCCTAGTTGGCGATCCGGTTTAAATGCAAGAACGGTCAATCCCGTCTCAGGGGGGTAACCGCCGTTGGACACGCGGTCCTAAAAACTGTACCCCATATCCAGCGGGGGGACTTGTTAAAAAAGGCATCAAGGCGAGACTCCAAGACCAGGGATAGCGCCAGTTTCGTTCCCATAGAGCAAAACTCAGTATAAAGGGCCCTTGAAGACACGCCCCTTTGGGGTCCTTCTGATAGGACCGACTCTCCAAATGCCTTTTGATCGAGTTCTGGCCCCTTTTTGCCAGGCCATCCGTCTACTGACTTCCGGGTCTGAAACCCAAGATTGGCTACCACAAGGTATAAAAAATTTTCCCTCTAACTTCAACGTCTCGCCGAAACGGGATCCACTGAACGGGTTCCCCTAACGGGCCCCAAACCCTGAATTTTGGTTTTGGGCCCAGGACGTCTGGCCTGGGGGCTTCCCCTCTTTGCTAATGCTAAAAAACCCCCAAAAGTGCTCCAAGGCTAATAGATGCCCATCGGGAAAAGTCAAGTCAGAGACTTTAATTTCCCTATGTTGCTCCCACTCCCTTTGGGCTAGTAGCTCTGCCATTATCCAGTCCATACAATTTAAAAAAATTTTTGCAGGACACACCTTGCCTCACCCCCCTGATTAAGGGGGGGAAAAAGTTCACATCCCCCACCACACTTTACACACATTCGGTCCCAGTATGGAGGTTTTGCTTCAGGATCTCCATATAGGTATATAATAAAAAAAAAAAAAAAAAAAAAAAAAAATTAATTATGTGTTGTGTGTGTTTGTGTGTGTTTTTGTGTGTGTGTGTGTGTGTCGTGTGTGTTTGTAGGGTTTGTCTGTTTGGTAATAATTATATATTTAAAACATATATGTATTATAACAAAAATTATAAAACAAAACCACGCCAACACACACACACAACACACACACCACACCCACACACCCCCCAATTATATATATATATTATTTAATAATTTTAATATACTATATGTTATATTATGTATGTATATATATTTGTAACTTTTATATATAATATTATATATAATATATATAATATATATTTTATATTTTAATATATAATTTGTGTGTGTGTGTGGTGTTTTGTGTTTATTATATTATCCCCTATATTTAAAATTAAATAATAATATATTTATATATTTATATTAATTTACGCACCACCGCACACACCACACCCACCCACACACACCACACACACACACATCTAATATATTAAAAATATATTTAAATATATTATTTTATACACACCACACAAACACAAAAACCACACACAAAACATAAACCACACACACAACAAAAACGGGGGGCCGATGGTTAGGCATCGGACTGTCGCAAAACGGCGATTTGGTCGGGGTTGGTCCCGGGCCGGCCGTGTTCCCTTGGGAAAGGGGAAAACTTCCCCTCGATTCCCCTGCCGGGGCCCTTCCGGGAAAAGCCCTAGCCGGTAAATGAATATGCCGTAAAAACACCGGCGGAAGGCAACGGAAAACCACTGTTTTAAAATTCCCAAAAATCTGAAAAATCCATGATCCCCAAACGTCCTTGTGGGAAAAGGATAAGGCCACACACCAGTGGTTAGAGCCGGACTAAAGCCCGGCCACGGCAATCTGAGTTCGAGGGGTTTATCACCACCCGACGTTCTTCCCCTTGGGGAAGGAACTTCACCTCGATTTCTTACCCATCCACCAGGGGGCCCGCCGCCCCCAAAAATCAGTGTGTCGCAAGCCCGGGTAAAAAAGAGAGAATGATTACCTAAAAGGGAAAAACCGGGATCTCCTGGAAAAGAAAGGGGACCGTACCCGCCACTCTAGAAACTCCAAAATGAAAAATACCTTAAGTATCTCTTACCACGGGGCTCAACATGAAACCTACATAAAAAAAAAAAAAAAAAAAAAAAAAAAAAAAAAAAAAAATATATAATATATATAGGGGTATATTATTATATTTATAAAAAAATATTGTGTGTGTGTGTGTGTGTGTGGTGTGTGTGTGGGTTTGTGTGTGTGTGTGGTGCGTTATGTGGGGTGTCTTACATCATAAAAATTCTAATTTTGTACATATATAATATACATAATATATATATATATTATATAATATATATTATATATATTATTATACGTATATATATTATACTTAATATTACTATATTATATATATTATATTAAAAATTATTATATATTATTTTTAAAATTTTATATTAATTTTTTATACATAATTTGTCTATATAAATTTAAAAATATATATCTATATAAACATTAATAATAAATATATACACATATATAATATAATATAAATTTATATACAAATATTATGTATACTACACAAGAAACACACCGTGTTGGTTGTGTGCGTGTGTTATTATTATTATATTAAAATTTTTATATATATATATATTAATATATAATTATATACACACACACACAACACACACAACACCACACACACACACACAACCCCACACACATATATATATAAATATATATTTATTATATATTTTGTTATATAAAAATATATATTTTACATGTATATTTATGTATATATATAATATTAATTTATATTATTATATATATATATTATATAATTATATATATTATATAATTATTCATCCCAAACACCACCCAACACCTACACAATCTCGGCTTATGTTTTTTTGTACATGACAAAAAAAATTTTATTACATTTTATTAATTATATAATATATATAATATCTATTATATTATTATTAAAATATTATATATTTTACTATATTATATTTTTATATGAATATATAATAATATATAATATATATATCATACATACCATATTTTTTTTGTTTGTGTAGGGGTGTGTGTGTTTGGGGTTTACTTATATTATTTTAATTTATTTATTATTTATTAATTTATTATATAAATTTTTTTATTTTTATTATTTTTTTTTATTTCATTACTATTATATATATATTATATATTTAATCTCTATATTATATTTATTTATATATTAAACTTATAAATATTTATATAATATATATATATATTATATTTATATATTTAATATATTTCTATTAAAAATTTAATATGTTTGTGTGGTGGTATACCACACCACACACACACACACTATATATTATATATATATAATATATTTAAAAATATATATATATATATTTTATTATAACACACACACAAACACACACACACACAAACACACAAACCCCAACACCCCAAAACACTAAAAGGGTGGCCGAGGGGTTAGAGCATCGGCTGTCGCGACGGCGTTTTGATCGTGGTTCGAGTCACCGCCGGGCCGTTTTTCCCCTGGGAGAGGAACTTCACCTCGTTTGCCCGCCTCCCGCTATCCGGGTAAACCCGCTAGCCGGGAAAATAGAAAAAGTGACTCCTAAAACCCGGGGGGAAGGCCGAAAACCCACTCTCAAAAATTGCCAAGAAAATCATGAAAAATCCATGATCCCAACGTCCTTGTAGGATAAGGGTAAGGTACCACACACAGTGGTTGAGCATCGGACTCAGACTGGCACGACGGGAAACTGAGTTTGAAGGGTTTGAGTCCCGCCCCGGAACGTTTTTCCCTTGGCAAGGAATTCCCTCGATTACTTCCTATCCACCGGTTGGCCAACACCAAAAGTCGTGCTGGGCGCAAGCCCGGATAAAAAAGAGGAATATTTCCTAAAAAGGGAAAAACCGGCCTCTCCGTGGAAAGAAAAGGGGGCCCACCCGTACTCACTCTAAGAGCTCACAAAAATGAAAAATACCATTAGTTCATCTGGACCAGGGGGCTCAAAAATGAAACTCAATAAAAAAAAAAAAAAAAAAAAATATATTATTTTGGGGTGTGTGTGTGTGTGTGTGTTGTGTGTATGTGTGTGTGTCTTTCATAATAAATATACTATATTGTACATATTATATATATATTTAGTTGTAATTATATACTATATATATCATTATATATCAATGTATATATATATATATATATATATAATATTTATATATATATAATTATATTTTTTAAAATTTATATTATTTTTATACATTTTGTCTATAAAAGAAAATATATTATTCATTAAACATTATAATTTATATATTAAATGTTTATTAATTATTATATTTATTTATTATATGACTATAAGATATAATTATAAAAAAAATTTTAAAAATTTTTTTTATTATATATATATTATAATTATATATATATTATTTAACATATACGTATTATATTGTATTTTTATATACTATAATAATACTACTTAATTTATATAAAAATTATAGTACATATATAATTTTTATGTATGTATAGACAAAACACACATACACCCCCCACACCCAACCCACACACACACAAAAATATTTTAATTTTTTTTTTTTTTTTTTTTTTTTTTTGTTTTTTTATGTTTGCCCCCGTGGAAGATGATACTTAAAGGGTATTTTTCTGTTGTGATGCTTTTAGAGTGAGTACATGGTACGGTCCCCCTTTTTTTTCCCGGGAGATCCGTTTTCCTTTTTTAGGTAACATTCTCTCTATTTTATCCGGGGCTTGCGACCACACTGTTTTTGGGGCTGGCTTGGCCCCCGGGGGATAGGTAAGAAATCGGGGTAAATTTTCCTTCCCCAGGGAAAACTTTCCGGGCGGTGACCAAACCCTTTCAAACTCAGATTCCCGTGGGCCCATCTTGGTCCGATGCTCTAACCCTTGTGTGTGTCCCTTTATGCTTTCCTAAAAGGATTTTGGGATCATGGATTTTTCAGTTTTCTTGGGAAATTTTAGAGCTGGTTTGCCGTTCCCTTCCGCCCGTGTTTTTTTAGGGAGTCACTATCTCTATTTACCCGGCTACGGCTTTACCCGGGTAGGGGCCAGGGGGGCAATCGAGGTGAATTTCCCTCCCCCAAAGGGACAACGCCCGGCCGGTGACCGAACCATCGACTAAAATGCCCCCCCGCGACAGCCCGATGCTCAACCACTCGGCCACCGTTTATATTGTGTGTGTGTGTGTGTTTTATTGTGTTTTTTTGTGTGTGTGTGTTTATGTGTGTGTTTTTTTTTTAGTATAAAAATATATTTATTATATTATTATAATATATTATATATATATATTTTTTGTGTGTGTGGTGTTGTGTGTGTTACCCACTCACAAAAACATTTTAAAATTTAATATATGTCATAATATATAAAAATTAAAAATTTTAATATATATATATATATATATATTATATTTATATATGTATATATATATATATAATATATATTATAATATATTAATATAATTATATTATATATATAATTATATTATAAGTACAAAACACACACACCCATACCAAAAAACATATGTGTATTATTTAATTATAATATATTATTATAATATATATATATATATATATATATATTATTTAATATATATATGATATAAATAATATTTTATATATATATATATTATATAATTTATATATATATATACATATATATATATTTTTTGTACATTCCCCAACACATACAGCCATTTTTTATCTTGTGTTTGGTGTGTGTGTGTGTGTGTATTTTATTATATATATTTTAATTATATATTATATAAAATTATATATAATATATTTAATTTTATATATATATTATAACAAAATTACATGTATATATATATTTTATATATATACATAAATTATAAAATTATTAATTTTAATATTTATATATATTTGTGTGTGTGTGTGGTTGTTGTTGTGGTGTGTGTTTGGGGTGTGTGTTGTGTATATATAATTATAATATATTATATTATATATAATATTTATTTATATATATATAACCCACGCACACACCACACCGTGTGTTTTTTTTGTGTATTATACTACATATTTGTATTCATCTTCTACTTTTAATAATATTTTTATATTTTATTATTATGTTTATAAATTTAAAAATTTTTAAATTATCATATCTATATTGTTATAAATTATATAAATTTTAAAATATATATATATATATATATATTATATATATATATACATATAGTATTTTTTTTTATATATCTTATATAATATTTATATAATATCTAATATTTTTATATATTTTTAATTATTATTATATATATGACATTATAATTATTTATTTGATGACACACACAATACCCCCAAACCCACACCACCCACACACACACCACACCCCCACCCCCACACACACACAAAACCCCAATATATATATTTCTTTTTAATATTATTTTTTTTTTAAATTTTTTTTTTTTTTTTTTTTTTTTTTTTTTTTTTTTTTTTTTTATTGTTTTCATTTTGAGCCCCCGTGGTCCAGCATAAATTTTAAAATGGTTTTTATTTTGGGGTCCTTGGGTGGTACGTTTCGGCCCCTTCTTTTCCACGGAGAGTGCCGGTTTTTCCTTTTGGTAATCTTCTCTCTATTTTATCCGGGGTTTGGCCGCCGATTTTTGGGCGGGGCTTGGCCCTGTGGATGGGTAAGTAATCGGGGTAAATTCCCTTCCCAAAGGGAAAAACTTTCCGGGGGGTGACTCGCCCTCGAACTCAGATTGCCGTCGTCCCGTTTTTGAGTCCGTGCTCTAACCACTGTGTGTGGTACCCTTATCCCTTTTCCCTAAAAGGCTTTTTGGCGATCAGGATTTTTCATGTTTTTCTTGGCAATTTTAGAGCAGTGGTTTCCGTTCCCTTCCCCCCGGTTTTTTATCGATCACTATCTCATTTCCCCGCTAGGGGTTTTACCCGATAGGGGCCGGCAGGCAATCGGGGTAAAGTTCCTCCCCCAAAGGGGGAACCCCCCGGGCCGGTGACTCAACCTCGACTCAAATCCCCGTCGCGACAGCCCGTCTCTAACCCTCCCCACCTTTTATATTGTGTGTGTGTGTGTGTTTTGTGTGTGTGTGTGCGTTTTGTTTGGTGTGTTGTATATATATATAATATATTATATTATATATTATATATGTGTGGTGTGTGTTGTGTGTGGTGTGTGTGTGTGTGGTTGCGTGTTTGCTTTTATATTTTTTTATATATATTTTATATATTATATATATATATATTTATTATGTATACATTTACTAAAACCACACACCACACCCACATATTATAATTATTAAAAAAATTATATATATTTTAATCTATTTATATATATTTTTATAGTTCATATTATATTACTACTACTATATACAAAATTGTATATAATATATATATTATATATATTTTTAAATATATTTTGGGGTGGTGTGTTGGTGTGTGTGTGTGTGTTTTGGGTGTGTTTTTGTGCGTGTGTATGTTTTTTAAATTGTTAATATACATATATGTTTGAATTATATATATATAACACACACAACACCATCAAAACACAGAACACACACACACACCACACACACACACCACACACACCATATATATTTTTTTTTTTTTTTTTTTTTTTTTTTTTTCTTACTTATTATATACCTTTGGGAATCCTGAAAAACCCTACGGGTCCGAATGTTGTAAAGTGGGGTGGGGGTATGTAACTTTTTCCCCTTTAATTCGGGGGTGGGGAAAGGCTGTGTCCTTGCACAACATTTTTCAACACTTGTATGACGGGATAGGGGCAAGCTAACCCAAAAGGCATGTGGGCCACTGGCTATTAAAGCTCTGACCTTGACTTGCCGACGATGTTGCCCTCCTACTGAGTCCCTTGGGGTCCTTGTGGAGGTTTTGATGCATTTACAAAGAGGGGGAAGCCCCCAGGCCTGACGTCCTGGTCCAAGACCAAAAATTTGGATTGGGGGGCCCTTTTGGGAAACCCCTTCAGTCGATCCATGCTTGCGGGGAGGGCGTTGAAGTTAAGGAAAATTTTTCTCCTTGGTAGCGTAGTCCATATTCTGGGGTTTCAACCAGGAAATCATAGACGGTTGGGCCCGGCAACAGGGGCCATGACTGATCAAAAAGACATTTGGGGATGTCGGGGCCCATGCAGAAGGGCCCAAAGGGGGGTCTTCAAGGCCCTTTATACTGCCTTTTTTCTCTATGGAAGCGAAACTGGGCGCTTCCAGTGGTCTTGGGGCTCGCCCTTTATGCCTTTTTTTAACTCCCTTCGCGGATCATGGGTACAGCTTACAGGACCGCGTTCCACCGGCGGTTACACCCGGGGACTGGCATGGGACCTGTTACTTGCATAATCCTGGATCGCCACTCAGCAAATCGGGGCCCACCTATCTCGTTTCCCTGTGGACGCCCCTGCCCACCAGGTTTCTCTCTGCGAGACAACCCTGGGTGGAGGAACCTGTGGGACGACCTAGGAGATCATGGCTTGGGCACTCGACAGACCTGTCGCGAGGAATTAGAATGGGCCGTGTGCCTGCCTGGAGACTCGCCTCAAAGGTCCACGTGGCTGGAAGCGAAGGGTGGATGCGGCCATGCGCCCCGTCGGTGTTAGCCCCTTTTATGAGGATGATGATATAAATATATAATATATATTATATATATAATATATATATAATATATTTTATATAAATATATATATAAAATATAATATATATATATAAATATATATATATTATATATATATATATTATTATATACAGAAAAACATTACACATAACACACACACAAAACACACACACACAGACATATATATGTGTATACATATATATATATTTTATATATATATAAAATAATTTTATATATATATATATATATATATATTTCCTTTATACATATACATATATATATATATATTATTTTAAAATTATATTTTAATATTATATATATAGTATAATACACACACACACACCCCCACACACACCACACACACACACATATATATATAATAGTAATTTTAAATATATATATATATATATATATTATATAAATTAAAATGTGTGTGTGTGTGTTTGTGTTGTTGTTGTATATACATAAATATATATATATATATATTATAAAATATATATATATTTTAAATATATAGTATATATTGGGGTGTGTGTGTGTGTTGTGTGGGGTGGGGTGTATATATATATAATATATATATATATAGTTTTATTTAATATATCTATATATTATATATATATATATATATATATGTATGTAAATATTATATATATTCTATATATATATTAATATTATATAATATTCATATAAATATATTATACATATATATATATGTTTTATCATTATATATATTATATTTTAAAATATATTTATATATTTATATATATATGTCTCTCTTCTCTCCTCTCTTCTCCCCTCTCTCTCTCTCTCTTCTCTCTCTCTCTCTCTCTGTCTCTCTTTCTCTCTCCCCTTCTCTCTCTCTCTCTATTTATATTATAATATATATATATATATAAATAATTTATTTTCCCTAATTATATAATTATTATATATATTATATATATTTAATTAATTTATATATATGGTGTGTAAAGTATATTTATACACACACACCACCCCAAACCGCATGCATTAAAAATAGTATAAATTTTAAAATATTATATTATATATATAATATATAAATTTTTTATTTTTAAAATTATATTATGTATATTAAAATATAATATATTTCTATATATATATATTATTATATTATATATATTATGATAATATCCCCTATAAATTTTTAATATTATATATATTATATATATATAATTTTTATAAAATTTTATTTACACACAGTTGTTATATACTATTATATTATATAAAATTTATATATTTTAATTTATTATATATATGCTGTTTGTGTTAAATTGTATACAACACACTCAAACACCCCACACACACACACACACACACCCCCACACACACCCACACACACACACAATATAATATTATTATATATTATATATTATATAATATATATATATTATATATATATATAATATATATATTATATATATATATTTAAAATTTTATAATATTTATATATATACATATACATATTATATTCCCCTTAATAAAAATTTTTTGTTTTATATCTATATATATATTTTTATTATTAAAATTTTTGTTATATATTCTACCTTGTTTTAAAATTTTTGTTCTTCTTTTTATCTACTATTATATCTTTTATCTATATATAAAAGGGTAGTAAATAGATGATGATAATGTGAGGGTATTGTGTGTATATATTATAATAATATTATTTTATATATTAAATTTTAAAATTATATTATTTATATACTTCTATATATATATTATATATTATATATATATATATATATTTTTCTATTTTATATTATTTTATTATTTTATTTTTGTGAAAAATATATGTATATATTATATTATTATTTAATATTTATATTATTTTGTGTTTGTGGTGTGTGTGTGTGTGTTGTGTTTGTGTGTGGGGTTTGTGTTGTGTGTAGTTGTGTGTTGTGTGGTGTTTGGTGTTTTGTGTTGTGGGGTTTGTGGGTCCTGGGTGTATGTGTATTGTGTTATTTATATTTTTTATTTTTAATTTCCTTATTATTTTATTTTATTTTTATATACTTTTTTATTTATTTTGTTTTATTTTTATTTATATATATATTTTATTATATTATATTATTTAATTATTAAAATATATATTATATAATTTTTTATATTTTTATTTTTTTTATATTAAAATTTTTTATTTATGTTTGTGTGTTTACATCCCTCCCACACCCACCCCACCACACACACACAAATATTAATATATTATATATATATATATAATAAATTATTATATATTATAAATTTTTATTAAAATATATATATATATATATTTATATATTATTTATTGTGTTGTGTTTTGTGGGGTTGTGTGTTGTGTGTGTGTGTGTGTTATTTATTATTAATTCTTCTATATTTATCCTTATATCATATTTATTATATATTATATAATATAAATTTTCTTTATCTTTTTTTTTATTTATTTTATTTATATTATTTCTTCCCCCCCCCCCCCCCCCCCACACACACACCCTAACCAAACACCCCCCTTACCACCCCCCCCACACCACACACACCCCCACACCCACCCCACCCCCCTTAAATTATTTTTTTTTTTATTTTTTTTTTTATAAATTTTATTTTTTTTTTTTTTCCCTTTTTTTTTTTTTTTTTTTTTTATTTTCTTTTTTTTTTTTTTTGTTTTTTTTTTTTTTTCTTTTTTTTCTTTTTTTTTTCCCGTTTGTGTTGCCCTTGGTCCCCTTTAATAGGTAAAAAAAAAACCCGTCAAAGCGGCAAAACTAGCGAATATAGCCTTTAGGATTTCCTCCAAAAGACCTTTTCCCCTTTTTTGATGATTTTGGGGAAAAATTAGGTATAGTGATAATAATTACCAGAATTCTATTATCATGAAAATAAAGTGTAAAGTGATTAAAAAGGGTTTTGGTAACTTTGATTATTATTAAAATTTTTCTTTATCATTATTTTCATCTTATTATTACTATTATTTTATTATTATTTTATTTTTTTTTATTGTTATTTTTATTTTATTTTTATTTTTATTATTTTATTATTTTATTATATTATTATTATTATTTTATTATTTTGTTATTAAAAATTATTTTATTATTCTTTAATTTTATTATTATTCCTAAAAATATATTAACCTGTAATAATAAAAATATAATAATAATAATATGAAAAAATAAAACTAAACGTTTTTAAATATTGTTATTAATATTTTTATTGTCTTATTATCATTATTATTTTTTTACTATATTATAATTTTTAAAAAAAAAATTTTTTATAACAGTAAAAAATTACGTATAAAAATATTAATTAAAATAATGAAAAAATAAATTTTTTAAAAACGCATTATTGTTATTTTTTTCTTTACTATTCTATTGTTTCTTTTTATATAGTTTTAAAAATATTATAAAAATGCATATTGCAATAACAATTTAAAAATTGCAATAATGATGATAATAATTGCAAAAATGATATAAAATTGCAATAATGATATAAAGAGATATAACGATGAATTTAAAGAATAATGATGAAATCATAATAATAATGATTATAATACAGGAAATTTTCCATATAATAAAAAAGGGAAAAGAAAAAAGATCCCAAAAATTTGAAAAAGCGGGAAAAACTAGCGAAATACGACTTTGGGAGTATACTCAAAATGACGTTTTTCCATTTTATTTTATGATTTTGGCAATTTTTGGGTAATAATATAATAAATTAAAACCCAAAATTTTTCAATCAGAAATAATGATGAAAAAAATGAGAATAAAATAATTTGGTAACATTTGATGATTTTAATATTATTTTCTATTATCAAAAATTATTACATTTTATTTTATTATCATTATTTTATAAAATTATTATTATTATTATTAATATTATTATTATTATTATTATTATAGAAGTAGTTAAATAGTATTATAGTATAGTGTAATACTTTAATTTTGTATTATTCCAAAAAAATATTTAAATGTATAATAACAATAATAATTAAGTATGATATAAAAATACTAAACTTATAACATTTTTACAATATTATTATTGATATTATTATCATTATTATTATTTTTACTATATATAATTGTAAAATAATTTAAAAACATAAAAATTTCAGTAATGTATTAAATTTAAAAAAATGATATAATAATAATTATAAAAACGTTATTATTGTTTTTTTTGTATTATTGTTTTACTACATTATTGTACTGTTATTAGAAGTTGTAAAAATGTATTTATTCTGCATATTTCCAATAAAAATAATTTCAAAAAGATGATAATAAATTTCAATAATAATGATAATGATATGGTAATGATAAAATAAAATGATGTTTTGTGTGTATGTTTATGTATTTTATATGTGTGTATATTTTAATTTTATATATATATATAATATATATATAATATATATTATATAATATTTTATATTTATATATATTATTATATATATATATATATATATATATATATTTATTTTGTTGTGTGTGTGTGTGTGTGTGTGTGTGTGTGTTATTATTATTTATAATTATATATATATAATAATATTATTTATTAATATTATATTATGTTTATTATTGTTATTATATATTTGTATATTATAACCATACATTTTATAATTATATATTATAATTTTTTATATTATATAATTATATTTATAATCATATTTTTATTATTATTTATTTTATTATTATATATATATGTAATTTTATATAATATTAAACCCCCACACCAAAACACACACACACACACCCACAACAACACACACACAATTATTATAATATTATATATTATTTTATTTCCCTATCCTACTATATAATAAACCCTAAAAAAAAATATAATTCAATTTTTACCCGCCCACGAAGCACATTTAAAATTTTGTTTTTAGGGTTTTTGGGGGTAGTTTTGGGGTTTAAATTGGATTAGTTTGGTTAGGGTTAGGGTTTGTTCTTTTTTTTTTTTTTTAGGTTATTTTAAATTTAATTAATTTGTTGAGCAAAATTAGATTTGGTTTAAAATTAGGTATGTTACGTTAGGTTTAAAATTTGTTAAGTACCTACCAAAAAATAACCCAATTTACCTTAATCTAACCTAACCGATACCTAACCCATCCCACTAAAACAAACTAAACCCAACCCAAAACTAATAACTAAACCTAAACTATTCTAACTTAAAACCAATTTTAAAAATTAACCTAACCTAACTTAACCCATTTTTAAATTAATAAATAACCCCAACCTGATAAACCAAAAAAATCTAAACCCAACCTTGCCTAACTAAACCCCAAACTCACCCAAACACTAAAACTAAGCAAAAAATAGCCCAAAATAACCTAAGCTATCTGAATAAAGGGAAAAAATTTTTACGTAACAATCTATCATACCCCACCCAAACTAAAACGAATTTAAATTCTTATCTAAGGAAACAAAATTAAACCCCCTAATTAAAATAACCCAACCAAAACCCAACCCTACTATACCCTAATATAACTAAAATAAAACCAATCCCTACTAACCTAAAAAGTAAATCTAAACCCAACGAAACCCAATCTAAAATAAACAAAATAACGTAAATAAACCTTCTCTAAACTAAATAAATTAATTAACGAACCTAAACCCAAACAAACCCCAAAATAACATGATATAACGGGAAAATAAATAAAAAACCTAATCTATTAAAACCTAATCCAACATAACATAACGGACAAATACTAAACCCCATTTTCTAATCTAAAAAACCCAAATAACAAAACCTAACCTAGCCAACCAAATCAAACCTAACTAAACTTAATAAAACCTTTAACAAAACGAAAAGTATCCAACCAACAAAACCTATGCTAACATAAAAAAACATAATCTATCCCACCTAAACGTTCTAACCAAAACAGGGCCCAACCTCCAAACTTTTTAAAAACAAACCGACCTCCCCTACTACTAAAAAACGTAACCTAACCAAAAATTTAAACCCATTCAAATCATCCTAACTAAAATTAAAAAAAGCATGAAACCCAAAGTAACTTAAACCCAAACAAATACTAGGCAGGAGATCAAATAATAGATGGGCCGGTGAAAAGGCTGACTACAAAAAAATGGGGAGTTTATAATAGACAGTACGTAGTAGGGCGTAGGTAGGGAGTAATAAATAGATAGGTAAAACGTAGGGGGTTGATAGAGGTAGGGAGGAAAATGTAATACCCAATTAATAAATGGATATATAAATTATACAATATACTACTTATACACCAGAAACACACGCAAAAATTTAAAAAGATAAATAAATAAATGGATTATATATATATATATATATTATATATATATTAATATTATATATATTATATATACATACATACATATATACCCACTGTACATATACACACAATAATATGTATGAAAAAAATTCTACCCATCTATTTTTCTACGAATCTTGTACTATAAAATTGGGAGTGTATGTATGTTGTATTTATTTATATCTTCAATGTATCAATATATACTGCAAATTCACCCCTGACCCCCCCTCAAACCGCCCCCTTTCCCCAAACCCCCCTTTTTCAACATGATTTTTCAAACCCCCTCAACATTCATTCGTACAAATTTTTAGGCCGTCCTTCCGGTTGAAGATTTTTTGGAAAAAGTTTAATCTATGATTTTTCAAGGGGGAATGTTAGATACCCTTCTTTGGGAATAAATGCGTAACGCGGTGAAAAAAAGTTTTGAGTTACCCCCAAAAAACAAAATTAGCCCGAAAACCGGGGTTATTTGCCTTCAAACCAAATTGCCTAAGCCCTTTTTTTTTTTGCCGCCTTTTTTGGAAAAATTATTTTTTAAAGGGGGTTTTTTTTTAAAAGGGTCCCCCTTCCGTTCAACAAATTTCCCCCCTTTAAGGGAAAATTTTTTTTTTTAATTTTCCCAAAATTTCAAAAAATTTCAGTTGGGGAGAACTT
>NW_023659403.1:0-5000 GCF_015228065.2 Penaeus monodon
TTACATTCTTAATCAATCTCACAAAAAAAGTATACAAACTATGCGCAAATACACCCGGGTTCACGCAAATATCCTATAAAAATTTTTACTTGCCCCAAATTTAATTGTAAAAATTTTTAAGTTAAATTTTATTGTAAAATTTTTGTTTAGTTTACATTTAAGCATTTCTTTTTAATGGAAAATGTTGGCTTATGTTTACACATTTCTAATAAAATTTTTAATAAACTTGTCAAAGTTGGAAACTGTAAAATTCTATATTTCCCATAAAAAGGGGGTGCTTGCATCTCCCTATGACTTTTTATGCAAATTCAGTTGAACCGGCCTTTTATTGAACATTACTTCCCAAATTTTCCTACGGGCCAACACAAGAATTTGCATTTCCCAAAAATTTAATGTCTTAAAGAGGGATTGTCCAAGGATTCGTCCCAAAGTTGAAATTGAAAAATTTCCATATTGGTATCCCGTCCTACTCCTCGTTAAGAGACATTTTCACGGTTTGTTGATCCAAAAATAAACTAGTTCCCCCAAAAAAAAAAGCCCATTAAAACAAAATTTCACATTTGATATCTTTGTATCTGTAAAAGTCATTTCCCCCCATCACACCAACAAACACACAAAAAACACACACACCAAAAACCCCATCCCAAACCCAAAAAAAAAACCTAATAAACTATATTTAAAAATTTTTTTATTAAAATTTTTCATATATATTATTTACATTAACATTTGAATCTAATTTTACATACCTTTCTATTTTTAATAATTTTTTTAAAAGGCACAAGGGGCAAGAAAGTTTAACCAACTTTATAGTTTTAATAAAAATTTAAAAATTTTTTATATTAATCTTGGGTTTCCCCTTTAAACCTTCCAAAAGGTAAAGAAAAAAACAAAAAAAAATTTAAAGAAAAACCAAAAAAATAAAAAAAAAAAAAATTGATTAATTTTGATTTTTTCGTAATTATATTAAATTTTTTTTTAATTTAATAATTATTAAATTATTATTTATATATAAATTTTTTTTTTTAATAGAATTTTTCCTTTTTTTTTCCAACAACCATATTAAATTAGTTTTTTTACAAAATTTTAATTAAAACTTTTAAATTTAAAATTTAATTCTCACCAAACAACCCAACAAAAACAAAAAAAAAATTTAAAAAAAAAAAAAAAAAAAAAAAAAAAAAAAAAAAAAATTTTGGGGGGGGGGACTAAACCCAAAAAAAAAAACCCCCACCCAAAAAAAAAAAAAATTTTTTTTTGGGTTAAATAATATGTAATTTTATATATATTATGATATTATATATTATATATCTATATATATTTTATATATATATATATATATAATATGTATGTGTTGTGTGTGTGTGTGTATTGTATTAATGTATATGTAATATATATATAATAGAATATATATTATATTATATATATATATGGTATATAGATTATATAATATATATATAGTGATGTGTATCTATATATATGTGTGTGTGTGTGTGTGTGTGTGTGTATGTGTGGGTGTGTGTGTGTTTGTGTTTATATATATAATATACATTTTATAATTATATACATACACCACAACACATGACAAACACACGCACATTATATAGATATATTATATATATATATATATCCGATATATATAGATATATATATATATATATATATATATATACAACACGCACACACACACACCCACAAAACACACACACACCACACACACACACGCACACACACACACACACACCACACACACACACACACACACACACACCACACGCACACACACCACCACACAACACACCACACCACACCACACACACACATACACACCCACCACCACCCAACACACACACCACAAAAACACAACACACACATATATCATATATATATATATATATCTATATGTATGTATGATATATATGTATATATATGCATATATATATAGAATATATATATATATATGATATATATATATGTTTTATAATATGTTTATAATATGTATGATATATGCATTATATATCATATATATATATAGATATATATATATATATATATTATATTATATATATATATATATATAGACAAAATACACACAAACACACCCACACACACACACCACAACACCACACACACACCCACACACACACACATACCACACACCACACACTATAAGATGTGGATAATTCTATTTCTGTTACAGATGGGGATAATTTCTATTTCTATTACCAGTGGACCAACGTGGCGTTCCACGTGGATCCAATGTCCCAAATAAGAACCACCCGCTCAGCGAGGGGCGGGGTCACATTTATATCTAACTTCGTTTGCCGAAGAGTCAGTGCCAAGCTAACCGACGCGGGGAGGGTCAGCTCTCGCCTCCCTCCGGGGGAGTTCGTGTGAAGCTACCGACGCGGGCTAGGGTCACCTCTCGCCTCCCTCGGGAGAGTTTGGCCAGCTACCACCGCGCTAAGGTCAGCTCGCCCTCCTCCGGGCAGCTGACCGTGGACTCCACGCGGCGATTTGACCCTTTAGACAAGTAGTTAGTCGTCGCGTAGCGTGTGTTCACCCCTTTACGCTTGGTTTGCGTCCCTGCAGCCACGTACTAGGTAAGGATAGCCTTTTACAAAGTGGTGGCAAGCGAGGGTCCGTTGCATCCTTTTGGCATGCAACACGGGGACACACCACCCCAGAAGAAAAAATCCGCCGAACCGCTTCAAGACATCGGCGAAGAAAACAACACGTAAGTACACGTTTGGCCCCTTTCTTATTTCATTATCCCTTCTTCTCCATACATGTGTAAAGCCGTTGTTTTTTTGTTGGGTTAAAAGGTTGCTAATGACAGCAACCGGCACGTTCTTCCACTATGCTTCCACCTCAGAATAGTATTTCCGTGCGATCGAGTATTTGATCAATAACATGAATATCGTTCGTTAGTAAGTAATAATTATTTTCTCTCGTTTTTAGAGATTTAGATTGTTTCATTCTGCAAACGAAATTTAACGCGTTCGTGATTTTATCTATCACGAATATTCATTCATTTATCTCGTTTCGTTTCCTAACCCTCGCGCCCGACCTCCTGACCTTCCATTTTCTTTCGCTTAGGGGTCAATTTGGAATTAGAAAAAAGGATAATTTCCTGTCTGACCTGACCTCACTCTCTTTTCCCGGTCTTGTGGGGGGCGGGGTAAGGTCAGATGACCATTGTTACATTGCTTTTTGGTGACACGTTCTATCGGCGCTAGAACGAAGTATGTAACGGAAATCATTAAATTCATTAGTTTTGAATATAGTCGTAGATCTTCCCTCCATATAATAGTGCACAGAATTGCCCGCCGATATTGCCCGGGGTTGCGTAAACGCCTAAATAGATCTGCGCTCCGTCGTTTCGAGAGTTAAAGTTTCGTTCGTTCGGGCTCCTGTGGAGTCGGTGTGAACAGCGGTTACGTCGTTAAATTAAGAAGAATGGGTTTAAGCTAGAATCATTTATTCGATTATTAATCACCCCACCTTTTCTACCCTCTTGAAGTCGCTTGCAGTATTGGGTACCCCCCAAGAGTTTGTGTGGATTCGGTGAATATATATCCTTCGGGAATTTGAGAGTCGCCCATACAGGATCGCAGAAGAGAGCAGGAGATTATATTCCTGCTCGAGTCGCATTCAGTCATATACGGCATTGGGTATAGGATCCCCCCGTTATTGAGTTTATTGAAGTCTGACGTGAAAGCAGGAACATGTACCTCGGCAGTTCAGATTTCTGACCCCGAGAAGGAGAAGATTGCTTGATAAAAAAATGGCGAAATTATTTTTTCATGTCACCATTCATTCATTGCGTACATTTTGTCGCATATCATCATATGTTGGAATTCATGTGGTAGTGAAATAATCTTAAATAGCTGCATTGCTAATTTACTCATTTCTGTTATAGCGAACGTTTAATATTCGTGTTTTGATTCATTTCTTGTGTGAGGTCCACTCCGCTTCCCACGCCATTAACGAAAGCTGTTCAACCTCACACACGCATACACACACACATTCAGGCTGCACTCAACACACAACAGGATAAAAAGACACTGACCCTTTCATTGTCTTAGTGCCGGCGTAAAAGAATTTATCTCTTTTAGCCGCAATTTTGTCTGTCGCTGTCTGTGTACAAGTTGACATCTATTTCTATCTGTGTGACGACATGGTTCAAAATAGATCTTTGCGGATCGGCCGATGTCGTTCCCCTTATCTAATTTCGCATATCTATCCGAGATGGTTGGTAGTCAACTAGGTCTATGCGGACCGTACTGACATCTCCCTCTTCGGGATTTTCTTTACATTGTGAAAATAAACACAAAATGCAAAAAAAGACGAAAATAATGTTAAAAATCCAACATTTAAAAAACCGTAAATTGTTATGAATAAACCGGCTAGTGAGTGAATTTTACCCACCCTATCTTCTCTGTTTGCCTTCTTTTTCTCTTACTCTGGCCCTTACGTGTATGATCTGGCTCCACGACTTTATATTGCAGGCGGACCAACACGGCACCGAAGGCGGGACCCTTAGGATGCGTAAGAAGGGACGTCATCGAAGAACCGGCCATAGGCCCACGGACCAGGATTTTTCGTCAGAAAAAGGTGTTGGCCCGCCAGACCCCCGTAGAATCCAACGAACCAGCACCTTTGCCGCAGGTATCAGTCGCCCCAGGAATGCTGTGGCCTGGGGACGCCTGCAGATCCGGTCAACTCCAGGAAAAGCTCGTAGCGCAGATATCCCCCCCTCAGCCCCGAGATGCCTGCCCCTGCCCCGGACGCCCGTAGATCCGGAAGAAGTTACGAGGGACGTGGAACGCGAGAAGGAAAGGGACGAGGATCGTGAGGACGTGTGGACGAGGACCGCCGCCGGAGTAGCCTGGGGCCAGGGGACTCGAGGAGGTCCAAGACGGAATCCGAAGTTCAAGGAGACCTTTGCGAGACTTTCGGGACGTGGTTGAACGAGGGACGGGACAGTTAACAGAGGACCA
>NW_023659404.1:0-12500 GCF_015228065.2 Penaeus monodon
TCTTTTTTCTTCTCAAAAATTTCCTTTTTCCCCATTGTCCTAAATCCCTGTAAAGATTCCCCCTACGGTTTTGGGCAATGGGAAATTTATTTAAAATAAAAACATAAATTTGCGTCACTTAAAAAATCCTTAATCTAGAGTTATTTTGTACTTTGCCGTCACTTGACCATCAAGGCCCTTTTTGAGAAAAAGGAGTTCCTTTCAAACAATTGATTTTCTTCACACTTTTTTACATTCGGGGAACCTTGCATTCTCGTGGGATTTTAAAAGGGGGTCTTCTCGTTTTGTCATTTGGGGGGGTTCCGTTGTTCAGAGTCAAATTCCTCAAAGATGGTCATGATCGCCCCCTCCTTGGGGAAAGGGTAGCCGGGTACATTCATTCGGGGTATCGCCCGGTCCGCCCCCTTGGCTAAAAATTGTTGTCCTGATGGATCAATCTTTTAATTTTTTGGTATCCCTAACAGCAATAGCAAAGAGAGAAAAAGCAGTTTTCCGCCCCTCTACCCCCCCCCCCCAAGGGAAGCCTATTGCCTTCTCCAGACCACAGAGGGTTCAAGTTATTTTCCCGGTCTGGGGTGAGTGCTGCAAAGCCTATAATGCTCTGAAATTATGGGATTTTACTTTTTTTTAAAGTTACTTTACAACTCAGAAACAAATGCTTAGCGGACGAGAGGCCCCGCCTCCAGGGTACTCTTTGGCCAAGAGCTACCTTTTTTTTGCTTCTGCGTTGGGGATAGGTGTTTACTCATCAGAGTTTGGGCCCAGTTGTACCGTCCCATTCACTTTAGATATAATATATATACTAAATTTATCTATTGCTTCAACTGGCGGAATGAAAAAGTAGTTCACAAATCCAAAAACTTTCCTTTGTAAACTTCCCCAAATGTCTGCAAGCATTACACTTTGACTTTCCGTGTGATTTGACTGTTAAAAATTTTCATTGGAATTTTTCTGTCAAAATATTTTAAAAGCGAGGGAAGTATAAGTAAAGCGTGAGACATCTATTGGGACTAAGAACTAAGAAAACGGGGGGAGTACGTCTCTTTTCCGACGATGACACCAGCCGGTAACCCGACCATGTCTGAATTTTTTAAATTTTAATAATTTTCGAAAAATTTTGATTCTGTTTCAGTTCTACTAAAACAAATACAATTTGTTTTATTGGGGTTTTCGTCGCCAAATTTTTGGAAATCACATTATTAAAATAAAAATATTTAAAAACCCAAAAATTTATGCATGTGCAGTGTTTGTTTGTGTGTGTGTTTGGGGTAGTGTGTGTGTGTGTGTTGTGTTTTGTTGTGTGTGTGTGGTGTTGTGTGTGGTTTTGTGTGTTTGGTGTTGTGTTTTGTGTGTGTGAAAGTTATAATTTTGTAGTATATGTTGCATTTATATATATATATAATATATATTATATATATATATATATATAATATATATAAAAGGGTGTGGATAATTCTATTCTGTTAAGGATGGATAATCTATTTCTGTTACCAGTGGGGCCACGTGGCTGGTTACCACGCGGGTCCAAGTCCCAAAAAAACCCCCCCCAGCGAGGGCGGGGGTCACATTTATATCTGACCTCGTTTAAAACCGGGAGTTCGTGCTGGGCTACCCCCGCGCTAAGGTCGCCCAAGTCCTCCGCCCTCCCCCCGGGGCAGCTGCCGTTTGTTCCCCCTTTACGGTTTTGCCCCCTGTCGCCACTGTACTAGAGTAACCTAGCCTTTTACAATCTTGGGGCGGGGTGGTGCGCGCCCTTCCGGCTCGCAGCATAAACGAAAATCTTCGAAAAAAACCGCTCAACCGCTTCAAGACATTGCTAAGAAAAAATACATAAGTCATTTTGGGGCCCCCCTTTCTTATTTTTTTCCCTTTCCTTTCCCCCATACATGTGTTAATTTTTGTCTTTTTTGTTGGTTAAGGGGTCTAATGACAGAAAATGGCACGTTCTCAACTATTTTTTCACCTCAATCGCATTTCCGTGCGTCGAGTATGTATAAATAACATAAATATCGTTCGTTGTTAAGAAATTTAAATTATTTTCTCTCGTTTTTAGAGATTCATATTTTTTCATCTGCAACGAATTTAACGTGTTCGTGATTTTACTTATCACGAATACCTTTCTTTTATCTCGTTCCTAACCTCCCCCCCGACCTCCCGCCCCCTTTTCTTCGCTTGCGTCTTTTTGGGAAGAGAAAAATTGTTTTCCCGTCTTGCCCTGACCTCCTTTCTCTTTTCCCCGGTCGGGGGCGGCGTGGTAGGTCACATGCCGTTTGGGTTCCCTGAAATTTGGGAGTAAACATAGCATTGTACATTGTTTTTTGGGTGACACGTTCGATCGGCGCTAGAACGAATCATGAAAAGCAATTTTATTACATTGGATTATTAGAATATAGCGTAGGTCCCCCCCATCCCCATAGTGCAAAAATTGCCCGATATTCCCCCGGGGTTGCGTAAACGCCAAATAATCTGCGCTCCGCGTTTGAAAGAAATACAAAAAACCCAAGTTTTCGTTCGGCACCTTTGAGCTGCTGTGACCCTCGTTTTGTCCTTATTAAATTACACAGGGTTTAAGCTGAATCATTTTTCGCTTTTAATCACCCTTTCTCTCCCTCCTAAAGTCGTTTGTGTGATTCGTAAAAATTTATATATCCTTGGGGAATTTTGCGAGCCCCTCACACAGATACGCAAGAAGCGGGTTTATTATTTTTCCGGGCTCGAGTCGTTTCTGTCTATATAGCTTTTGGGGTAAGATCCCCCCCCCCGTTATTGAGTTTTTTTGAAGTCTGACGTGCAAGCTAGACATGTACCTCGGCGTTTAGTTTTCGACCCCGAAAATTTGCTTGAAAAAAAGTTGCGAATTTTTTTTTTTATGTCCCATTCTTTAATGCTACATTCTGTCGCATATCTTAATTTAATTCAATGTGGTTTTTTGAAAAAATCTTAAATCTAGCATTGCTAATTTACTTCATTTTTGTTTAGTGAACGCTAATTTTTTGTGTTTGTGATTCTTCTCTGTGGGGGTCACTCTCGTTTCCCTCTCTTTAAACGCAGCTTCACTCCCAAACGCATACCGCGTCTGTTGTGAAAGGGTTCAAACATGATGTAAAATTCTCATTTCTTCTCGGGGGAACGCTGGGGTTCAAGTAACCTTCGGGGATTGCCTTTGTCGTTCCTTATCTCTCCATACTACCCGAGACTTTTGTTTCAAGCTAGGTCTTTGCGGACCGCTACACTCTCCCTCTTCTATTTTTTCTTTTATTTTTGTGAAAGTAAACACCCACACAAAAAAAAAAAAAAAATGTTAAAAAACCAACATTAAAAACCCAAATTTCATAAATAACCCGGGTAGTGGGGAAAACCCCCCCCTTCTCTGTTGCCTTTCTTTTTTTCTTACTCTGGCCCTTACGTTATGTCTGGCTCCCCGACACGGCACCGAAAGGAGAACCTGCTACAGTTTCCGGGCACCTTAGGATGCCCTGGAAGGGCGTCATCAAGATCGCCAAGGCCCACGGCCCAAAATTTTCGTCAAAAAGGGGTTAATCTCCCCCGTGTATGCGGGCGTTGCCTGCCGGACTCCCCATAGATCCACGAACCCCCCTTTGCCGCAGGTACCCTCGCCCCAGGATGCTGTGCATAGGCGACGCCTGGGGAGCCCTGCAGATCCATAAACTCCAGGGGCTCACGCCCCGAGATGCCGCCCCTGCCCCAACGCCCGTAGATCTGGATGGATTACAAGGGCGTGTGGACCAGAAGGACCTGGGCGAGATCTGTGAGGGCTTGCGGGCAGGACGCCGCCGAGTAGGCCTGGACGTTACGAGGGGTCAAAACGAATCCCAAGTAAGGAAAGAACCTGTCGAACCTTTCGGGACTGTGGGCTCAGGACGGCAATTACCCAGGAAACCCGGAGGATGGAACGAAGGGAAGAGGCCCCGAAAAAGGGACCAGGACACGCACGAGAACGAGACGCCCCAAATTGTTCAACCCCTTAAGGTGCCTCGAGGGGGAGGCGCGAGTAGGGGGCCGAGCAATATAGGATTGGATAATTCTATTTCTGTTTGAGGGGGTGGATAAATCTATTTCTGTTTCCAGTGGGCCACGTGGCTGGTTCCCGCGGGTCCAAAATCCCCCAAAAAAGAACCCCCGCTCAGCGAGGGGGGAGGGCACATTTTTATCTGACCCTTTGACCGGAGTTCGTGCAACATCCGACGCGGTAAGTCAGCTCCGCCCTCTCCCTCCGGCAGCTGGGGTGCGCCCGCGTAGCGCCTTACCCATAAATGACTGTCTCGTGTGTTTTAACTGCTGGGATCAACCTAAAATAAAGAGTCAAGCCGAATACCAGTATCAATACCCCCCGCAAGCCAATTATTGGTTCTATACCCCTTTTAATATATTATAATATATATAATTATATATAATAAATTATATATATAATATTTTGTGTGGTGTGTGTGTACGTGTGTGTATGTATATATATGCATGTTGTAATGCATGCATGTATATTATATAATATTATATATATATATATTATATATCTAATTAGTGGGGTGTGTACTGTGTGTATAAGTGGGGTGTGTATGTGTATGTAATATATATATTATGTATGTATAAAGATATATATTAAAAAAAAAAAAAAAAAAAAAAAAAAAAAAAAAAAAAAAAAATATTTAATATTTATTATATTTTATTATTTTACACTGTTGTATGTTATATGTTTATATTATAATATTATATATAGCATATTGTCTGTATGTATAAAAAAAAAACAATAACAATATATAATATATATTAAAATATATATATATATATTATATATATTGTGTGTTTGTGTGTGTGGTGTTTATGTTTTTTTAAGACCAATCCACATTTCCAAAACCCTGCGTGGGCTCATTACCCACACGCACGAATTTGCAAATATTGATTGGGTTTTTTTGTAATACGCGTGGTCCCCATGCTGCCTTGCGTTTAGTTTGTGTATGGTCAAAAAGCAATGGAGTTCGCCCTATCAAAACAAACCACTGTCTTGCGGGATCTATAATATAAAATGGGTTCGGGTTTTAAACCCGAGGAAAAAACTTGGGGGGAAATTCGTTGTTGTTTGCGACCTTGTCTGGCAACTCTTGCGACGCGCTGGGGCCAAAAACCCTGTTTTGGGCTATGCCGTTCCTTTTGGACCTCACCTGCTGCATGGGCAACAGCTTGCATCTCATATTCTTTTTGAAAGAGCATGATTCACTTAAATTTGAAAATGGACTATTTTTTCTGGAGGTATTCCGTTTTATGATGATTATGCACACACAAAACACACACACCACCACACCACACACTAAACGCCTGCTACGAATGTGTGTGTGTATGTGTGTGTGTGTGTGTGCGTGGTGTGTGTGTTTCATTCAGGGAAAAAAAGACACATCGCCAAGACTACGGGCGCAGATTTTTATATACTGGGGAAATCAAAACCCAGATCGCAAATGAGTGAGATATCTTTGATACATTTGACTGAGAACCTTCAACAGCTACTCCCCTGGAGATCAAGCGTCACAAGTAAAAAAAGCACTCAGCTACTGTGTTAACATGGGGTCAGGTAGTTCGTCAAAACACCACACATGTGACAGAATATGATGATGATATACACCACACACACACACACCATATATATATTATGTTGTTGGGGGTTGTGTGTCTCATGAGTGGTGATGAGTGAACATATACATAAATAAGCTCAGTTTTAATTTAATGTATATCTTTGTTAATATTATATATAAATATTTAAATATATTATTATAATATTTATATATATATACATATTATTTTAATATTTATAAAATTAATATATATAATATAATATAATATATATAATTTAAATATATTCTATTTTTATTAAAATATATATATATTATATATATATTTAATATATATATATATATATATATATAAATAGTATAATGTATGGTGTTTGCGTGGTGTGTTTTGTGGTGTAAATATATATATAGTATTATCATATGAATATTTTTTTTATATTTTTTTTTTATGCGTTGTATAAACTAATATATTATGGTTTTAAACATATACTGTGTATATATATATATTATATATATATATATATATTTATATATATATATTATAATTATAATCATGTATAGTGTCTATATATAATTGTATTATATCTTATCATATGGTGTGTATATTATGGTATATATATAATATATATATATATATATATATTATTAATAAAATATAATATATATATTGTGGGGTGTGTGTGTGTGTGTGTGTGTGTTTTATACACAGACAACTCTCACAAACACACACACACACACACCACACCACAACACCACATATTATATTATTATATAAATTTTATAATATTATATTATAATATATATGATTAATATTATTTATATATATATATATATATATATATTATATATATATTATTGTGGTGTGTGGTGTTGTGTGCTCATCATAATTTTATTATATTATATATTATATATTATATTTATATATTAAAAATATATATATATATATTTTATATATATTATAATGTCTATATATATATATATATTATTATTATTATATTATAATTTTATTATTTTGTGTGGGTGTGTGTGTGTGTGTGTTGTGCTACTACATATATATATTTTTATATTAATATATTAATATATTTTAATTTTATATTTATATATATTCTTGTTTAAATATAATTTATATATATATAATTTATATATTAAAATTTTATATAATATATTATTATTATTTATATATTATAATATACATATCCTGTATATTATATTTATTTATTATATATATATAATATATATATTTTTATATATTTAAAAATTTTTCATGTTATGTATAATATATTTATTATTTAAAATATATTATTATTTAAATTTTTTTTATCTATTTTTTTTTATTATTTTTTTTTATATATATATTAATTTTCTATTAATTATTATTTATATATTTTTTTATTTATATTTAATTATATATATATTATTTTTTTTTTTTATTAATTTTTTTTCTTTTGTCCCTTTTATAAGTGTGTTGTGTGTTGTGTTTGTGTGTTGAATATGTTTTTTTTAAGAGAGTAAATATATATATATATATATATTTAATTTTATTATATATTTAATAAAATTAACACACCACCACCCGCCCCACCAAAACACACACACACACACCCACCCCACACACACCCAACACCCCACCACACACCACACCCCTATATATATTAATTTTAATTATAATATTCTATATTTTTATATATAAATTTTTTATTATTACTTAAATATATATTATTGTTGTGTGTGTGTGTGTGTGGTTTTTTGTGTCATGTTGTGTAGTAAATTTTTCTGCTCTGTTGCTATATTATAAGGTATATATGTATAAAAAATATGAATGCAACACACACCACCAACCCACACCACCCACAACCCACACCAAAAACCACACACCACACACCCCCACACCGCCGCCGCGCACACACACTAAAACACACACCCCACCCACACACACACAAAACACACAACACACACACACACAACACACCACACACCCACCACAAAAAACCACACACACAACACCCCAGGGAACACACACACCACCACACACACACACAACACACACACACAACAACCCACACACACACACACCCATAATAATATATATATATATTATATATTATATATATATATATTTTATTGTTGTGTGTGTGTGTGTGTTGCGTGTGTGTGTGTGTGTGTTGTGTGTGTGTGTGTGTGCATACATACATACATATATATAAAATATATATAATATATATTATATATATATTATATATATAATATATTTTATATATAATATACATATATATATACATACACATATATATATTATTATAATTTTAAAATATATATATATATATTATTATATATATATTATTAAAATTAATGTGTATTAAAAATTCCCCGCATATATATGTTGTATGTGTGTGTATGTGTTGTATAATATGTATATAAAATTTTTATATATTATAAAATTTTATTATTTAATATATTGGGGAGAGGAGGAGGGAGAGGGGGAGAGAGATAAAATTATATTATTTTATGTATTTTTATTTTTTGTATATATTATTTTTATATATATTAATATATTTTAAAAACCCCATAATTAACAATCCCCATATGTTCATTTTCTATATTTAATATCTTTCTTATTTCTTTTTTACATTCTATTAATTTTCTAATTTTCTTTTTTAGTGTGTATATAATATTATGCTTTATTGTGTTTTGTGTGCGTGTGCGTGAGTTTTGTTTTATTTTTGGGGTTTTTTTTTTTTTTTTTATTTTTTTATTTTGTTTTTTTTTTTTTTATTTTAATTTTTTGGGGGGGAAAAAAAAAGGGGGGGGGGGGGGGGCCCCCCCCCCCCCTCTCCTTTCTTCTTTTTTCTTTTCCCCTTTTTCCCCTTTTTTTTTTTTTCATTTTTTTATTCCCCATTTTTTTTCCTTTATTTTTTTATCTTTTTTTTTTTTTCTTTTCTTCTCTTTTTGTGTGTTTTTGTTTCCTTTTTTTTTTTTTGGGGGGTTTTCCCTTTTTTTTTTTTTTTTTTTTTTTTTTTTATTTTTTTTTTTTTTTTTTACTCCCCCCCCCCCCCCCCCCCCCCCCCCGCCCCCCCCCCCCCCCCCCTTTTTTTTTTTTTTTTTTTTTTTTTTTTTTTCTTTTTTTTTTTTTTTTTTTTTTTTTTCTATTTTTTTTTTTTTTTTTTTTTTTTTTTTTTTTGTGGTTTCCCCCCTTTTTCTTTTGTGTCTGGGTTTTGGGGTGGTGGGGTTCCCCTTTCCCTCCCCTTGGGCCGTTTTCTTCCCTTTTTTTCCTTTTTCCTTTTTTTTTTTTTTTTTCTTTTTTTTCCCCCCCCCCCCCCACCCCCCCCCCCCCCCCCCCCCCCCCCCCCCCCCCCCCCCCCTTTTTGTTTTTTTCCCCTGTTTTTTTTTTTTTTGTTTTTTTTTTCTTAAAAATTTTTTTTTTTTTTTTTTTTTTTTGTTTTTTATTTCTTGTGTTGTGTTTGTTGTTGTGTGTGGGTGGGGTGTGGTGTGTGTGTGTGTTTTTGTGTGTGCGTGGGGCCCCGTGTGTGTTGTGTTGTCTCCCCCCCTCGCCCGGGTGGGGGGTTCCCCCCTTCCGTTTGCAAACATGTGGCCGTCAATATGTATACGGTCCGGGAGGGGGGGAGAGAGATGTCTTTTGTGGGTTTGCTATTTTTTTTTTATGTAATTTCTTGTTTTTTTAATTATTTAAATTAAAAATTTTTCCATTTTCTTTTTACCTCGTAGGGGAGGCCTTTAGGGGTTGGGGCTATATAGTTGGAGTTTTTCTTTTTATCATGTCTTTAAAATAACTCATTACTTTTTATGGCAGGCTTTAAAACATGGCTTTTAAAGAAGTAATAATCTTATTTTGGAAAGGGGGAAAAAAACCCCCCCTCTTTTGAGAGGGAAGGGCCCCCTTCACCCGGGTTGACCCAGATTCCCTCTTAAAACTCTTACATGTGGGGAGGTGTATATATATAGGCCGGGGGGCCCGGTCGGGGGGGGAGACTTTTGGGCGTGAGGCTGCAGCGTATGGTTCCTGGGCGTAAAGTACAGCTTAGGCGGTAAGGTGGCTTTTAACCTTTTTTTTCATCTTGTAGGGTGATGTGCCCTCTTTACGTTTTTTTTTTCTCTTTAAATTTCTTTAAATCCTTTTTGAAAGTTTGTCTTAAATTCTTATCACATCTTTGTGTTTAAATGTATTTTTACCCTGTTTATTTCAACGTGTTTTAAAAAAAAATCTTTTTTTAAAATGAATTGAATACTTTTGACCCCCTCATGCATCCCCCCCGTTTCTAATTAAAACCTTTTTTCAATTTAAACCCAAAATTTTTTTTGGAAAAAGCCAAGCCTGCCTCACTCTGCCCTTTTTATAATGTAAAGAATTGGGGGAATTTAAGGCAAACAAGAGAACCCCCCCCCCCGGTTTGAATCTGGGGTATAACCCATAGGATTATTTAAACTTGCACGAGTTCAAAACCTTAAATCTGATTTCTATAGACTTCAGGGCGACACACTCCTCTCGGACGTAACCACCTAACCAGTGTTGACCCTTGAGCCTTGGTAACTTTTTATACACTTACACTTGCTTCCTATCACTTCATTTACACCCTTCAAAACGCCTCTTCCTTTAAGAACATAATACCTCGCGTTCCTGGGCGAATTAACCAGGTGGTGGCAGTTAGACCTTGTACAAGGACGACGGTCAATCTTGCTTGCATATCGCTAATATTTTAATTATATATAATAATCAAAAGATTTATATATATAAATTACAAAATGTAGCGATATGCAAACAAATTGACCGTCGATCCTTGGTACAAGGTCTAACTGCCACCACCTGTTTAATTCGTCCAGGAACGCGAGGTATTATGTTCTTAAAGGAAAGGCGTTTTGAAGGTTTAAATGAAGTGATAGGAGCAATGTAAGTGTATAGAAGTTACAGGTCAAGGTCAACACTGGTTTTCGTGGTTACGTCCGAGATGGAGTGCTTGTCGACCTTGAAAAAGTCTAAAAAAAAAACAATTTAAGGATTTAATCGTGAAGTTTAAATATCAGGTTTAAGGATTTAACCGGGGGGGGGGGTTCTCTTGTTTTGCCTTTAAAAACTCCCTAATTCTTTACATTCTATATAAAGGCAGAGTGAGGCAGGCATACTGGCGTTTCCAAAATTAACTTTGGGTTAATTAGACAAAGGTTTAATTAGAAACTGGGGGGATGCTGATGGGGTCTAAAAGTATTCATTCATTTTTACAAAAAGATTTTTATTTAAAACACGTTTTAAATAAACAGGTAAAATACATTTAAACACTAAGATGCTGATAAGAATTAAGACAAACATTCAAAAAAGCGAGTTAAAGCAATTCAAGAGATAAAAAAACGTAAAGAGAGAGCACCTCACCCTATCAAGATGAGAAAAAAGGTTAAAAAGCCACCTTACCGCCTATAGCTCGTACTCTTACGACCAGGAACCCATCACGACTGCAGCCTCACGACCAAAAATGCTCTCCCTCTCTGACCGGGCTCCCCCGGCCCTATATATTACACCTCCCACATGAAGTGATATTAAGAGGGGAACCGGGTCAACCCAGGTGAAGGGTGGCATTCCTCTAAAAAGAGGGGGGTGTTTCCCCCCCTTTGAAATTAAGATTATTCTTCTTTAAAAAACCATTTTGAAAACCCGCCATAAAAGAAATGTGTTTATTTTAAAAATGAATGAAAAAAGAAGAACCCCATACTATATAGCCCCAGAAACCTAATGTTCTCTCCATACAGATGGATAAAAAAGAAAAAGTGGGTAGAATTTTAATTAACTAATTTAAAAAAAAAAAAATTTTAAAATAAACAAAAAGCAAAGCCGTCATAAAGACATCTCTCTCCCCCCTTCCTGACCCGTATACGTTTTGACGGGGCCCTGTTTGCAGGAAGGGGTAACCTTCCCTTTCCCCTTCCCCTCTGATGGGTCGGATTCCTACACTACAACCCCGGGCACACACCAAAAACACAAACACACACACACACAAAAACACACACCAACACACACACACACACACCCACACAACATATATATTATATATACATATTATATTTATATTATATAATTTATTTATATATATATATTATTTAAATATATATATATTACATAATAAATATTATATATATTATTTTATTATATTATTATTTTTCTATTATATGTGTGTGTGTGTGTGTTGTGTGTGTGGGGGGGGTGTGTGTGTGTGTTTTTTGGGGTGTGTGTGGTGTGGGGTGTGTGTGAGTGTTATATATATATTTAAAAATACAATATAAATTATATAATATATATTATTAATATAATATATTTACTCTCTCTATATTATTTTATATACATATTTTACACAACACACACACACACACCAACACACATATATATGCAATAATTTTATACAACTTTTAATAATATAATATTAAAAATATATATATTATAAAATTTTATTATATATTATATATATATATATATTATGTATATAATTAATTTATTTAAATATATCTATAATATATTTTATATTATAATATATATTATATATATAAAATATTATATATATTTCTCTCTCTCTCTCTCTCTCTCCTCTCTCTCCTCTCTCTCTCTATATATATATTATAATATATTTATTAATATATATAATAATTATACATATAATATATATATTATATATATTAAAATTTATATACTTATATTATATAATTTAAAATTATTTAAAATATAATATTATCTCTCTCTATATATAATTATATATACATATTCATACTCACGCACACGCACACACACATACACACATATATATGCATATATTTTTTATCACACACATATATAATATATAAAATATATATATTATATATATTATATAAATATAATATATATATATAAAATTTTATGTATGTATATACATATATATTTTAAATATT
>NW_023659404.1:15000-21401 GCF_015228065.2 Penaeus monodon
CTCATTATAAGTAATATACAAACGCATAATAAAAAAATATAAATAATAAATATTCATATGCATATATACATATTTATTTTACACACAAATAACACCAACCACCACACACCATAATATAATATATTATATATATATAATATAATATATATATGTATATATATTTATATAAAATTTAATATATATTATATATAATATTATTATATATTATTAAAATTATTGTATTATTTAAATTTTTAAAAATTATAAAAATTATATTAATATTTTATTTTTATACAAATGCATATACATTATTATAATAACTGTGCTTATTCTATGTATATTTTCACTCACTCACTCACTTCACTGAGACACCACACACACCACACATATATATATATGTGTGGTGTGTGTGTGTGTGTGTATATCTCATAAATTTTCCCTGTCCCCTGATGTGGTGTTTGACGAACTCCCCTGACCCTTTAACACCTGTAGCTGAGTTGCTCTTTTTACTTGCTGCGCTTATCTCCGGGGGAGTAGCTTTTGAAGGTTCTCGTCCCATCGTATCAAAGATTATCACTCATTTGCGTACTAGTTTGACTTCCCCTTAATGAAAATCTGCGTTCGTAGTCATGCGCGTGTGTCTTCTTTTGCGAATGCAAACACACACCACCCCGCACAACACCACACACATACCCCCCACACATTCTATGCAGGCATTAGTGTGTTGTGGTGTGTGTGTGTGGTGTGGTTGTGCATATATCCATAAAACGGAATGATCCTCCAAAATAAATGTCCTATCTTTCTAATTAATTAATCATCCCTTTTTCGGAATATAAATGAAAGCTGTTGCCCATGCGCAGGCGTGGATCCAAGGACGGCAAAACCCAACACGGTTTGGCCCCACGCCCCAAGAGTTGCCAGAACAAGGTCGAAAACAACAACGAAGTTCCCCCAAAGTTTTTTCCTCGGATTAAACCCCCTAAACCCTTTTTTCATTTTATAGATCCCGCAAGACAGTGATTGTTTGTATAGGGGAACCCCCTTGGCATTTGACAATACAAAAACTGAACTGCAAGGCAGCGTGGGGCCCCCAACTGTCGTATCTACATAAACCCAATAAATATTTGCAATTCGGCGTGGGGCGTACATGGGGCGCACGCAGGGTTTTGGAATGTTGGATTGGTCTTACTAAACAAAAAAACCCACACCCACACACCACCAAATTATATAAATATATTATATATATATATATATATATATTATTATTTTTTATTGTTTTTTTTTTATACTACAGCACATATGCATATATATATTAATATATATATAAAAATATATATACATACTACATGTGTATATATATTATATATATATATATTATATATATTATATATTTTTTTTTTTTTTTTCTTTTTTTTTTTTTTTTTTAATATATATCATTTTAAACATAATAAGTATTAATATACAACACATACACACACACATATATACCCAGTCACCACACACACTATATATATATATATATATATATATATATATATTATATAATATAATATATCATGCATGATATACATACATGCATATATATACATCACCCCCGTAACCCACACACCACACAATATAATTATATATTATATTATATATATTATATATATAATATATACATATATTATAAGGGTATAGAACCCCAATTCTTGGCTTGCGGGTATTGATACGGGTTTTGGGCTTGACTCTTTATTTCTGAAGTTGATACCACCAGTAAAAACACACGAGACATTCTATTTTTGGGAAAGGGCTACGGGGGTCGCAGCAGCTGTCCGGAGGGAGAGGGCGGAGTTTACCTTACCGCGTCGGATGCTTAGCACGCTCCCGTAAAACGGGGTCAATATAAATGTGACCTCCGCCCTCCTGAGGGGGTGGTTCTTATTTGGGATTTTGGATCCGCTGGAAACCACCCCGGGGTCCACTGGTACCAGAAATAGTTTTATCCACACCCTCTAACAAAAATAAATTATCCCTCCTATATTGCTCGCCCCTATCGCGCCTCGCCCTCGGGCACCTTCAAGGGTGAACAAATTTGGGCGGGGTCGTCTCGTTCTCGTGCGTCTCCTGGTCCTTTTCGGGGCTGCTTTTCCCCTGTCGTTCTCATCCCCTGGTTCTGGTGAAATTGTCCGCCCTCGATGTCCAACGTCTCGAAAGTCTCGCACGGCCCCTCCTTACTTCGGATTCGTCTTGCCCTCCTCGTAGTCCACTCCAGGCCTAACTCGGGCGTCCTCGTCCGCACGCCTCAAGATCTCGTCCAGGTCCTTCTCGGTCCCCTTCCTTGTAACTTATCCGATCAGGGGCTTTGGGGGAGGGGGGGCATTGGGGGCCTACGGCTCCTGGAGTTTACTGGATTTGCGGGCCCCGCCAGGCGTCGCCTATGCACAGATCCGGGGGCGACTGGTACCTGCGCAAAGGTGCTGGTTCGCTGGTCTATGGGGATCCGGCAGGGAAAGCCCGTCCACTCCGGGACGACTTAACACCTTTTCTGACGGGAAAAACTTTGGGCCGTGGGCCTATGGCGATCTTCGATGACTCCTTTCCCCCGGGATCCTAAGGGGACCGGAAAATGTACAGGTTCTCCTTCGGGGCCGTGCGGGGAGGGGAGCCTACACGTAAGGGGCCAGAGTAAAGAAAAAAAAAGGCACAGAGAAGGGGGTGTTACTACCATGCCGGTTATTTATGAAATTTGCGGTTTTTTTTGTGGTTTTTTAAAACATTTTCGCTTTTTTTTTTTGTGTGTGTGTTTACTTTCAAAAAAAAAAATAAAGAAGAAATAGAAGAGGGAACTCATAGGGTCCGCAAAGACCTCTTGAATACCAACCGCTCGGATAGATATAAGTAGATAAGGGAAGACAATGGCAAAACCGCGAAGGTTTTCTTAACCACGTCGTCCACGAGGAAAAGTGTAACTTGTACTCAGTTTGAAACCCCTTGTCCAACAACCGTGTATCGTGTGTGAGTGACAGTACGTTTAATGAGAGGGGAAAGCGGGGACCTCACACAGAGATGATCACAACACAAATATTTGCTTCACTATAACAAAACTGAAGAAAAATTTGCAATGCTAGCTATTTAAGATTATTTCAACTACACATTGAAATTTACATTAATGATATGCGACAGAAAGTACGCATTAATGAATGGTGACATAAAAAAAAAAACGCCAACTTTTTATCAACAAATCTTTTCGGGTCGAAATCTAAACTGCCAGGGAAGTCAGCTTTTTCACGTCAGACTTCAATAAAAACCCTAACGGGGGGGGGGGATCCTATACCCAAATGCTATATATGAAGAAGCGACTCGGCCAGGAAAATAATAAAAAACCCGCTCTCTTCTGCGTATCTGTGTGATGGGCGCTCGCAAAAACCGAAGGAAATAAAATTTTTAGAATCACACAAAAGCTTGAGGGGGGAGAAAGGTTGATTTAAAAAGCAAAAATTTATTCTAGCTTTAAAACCCCAGTCGTAATTAAATTAACGGACATAAACCCAGGGTCCAGCACTCAAAAGGGGGCCGAAGAATAACTTGGGGTTTTTTGTACTTTTTTCAAACGACGGGGCGCAATCATTTTGGCGTTTAGCAAACCCCGGGGGAATACGGGCAATTCTGTACTATGGTAGGGGAAATCCTACCTTATTCAAAAAATACAATTAAAAAATTGCATTTCAATTCTTCTAGCGCCGATAAACGTGTACCAAAAAACAATGTATCAATGCTATTTTTCCCAAAATTTAAAGGGGAAACCCAAACGGGCATGTGACCCTACCCCGCCCCCACCGCCCCGGGAAAGAAAAGTGGGTCGGTCAAAACGGGGAAAAAAATCTTTTCTCTTTCCAAAAAGACCGCAACGAAAAAAAGGGGGCGGTCGGTCGGGGGGGAGGGTTAGGAACAATAAATGAAAAGGTTTCGTGATAAAATAAAAACACAAAACGTTAAAATTTGTTGCAGATGAAAATATGAATCTCTAAAAAAGAGAAAAATAATTAATTTCTTTAAAAACGGGAAAGATATTTATGTTTTTTGATACATACTCGTCGCCGGAAAAGCTCTGAGGGGAGCAAAAGTGTGAGAACTTTTCCCTTTGCTGTCATTAGCACCTCTTAACCCCAAAAAAAAGACAAAGGTTAACCATGTATGGGGGAAGGAAGGGAAAAAAATAAAAAGGGGCCCAAAAATGTACTTATGATTTTTTCTTAGCAAAGTCTTTAAAACGGTTTAGGGGGTTTTCTTCGAAATTTTTGTTCAGCTGCAGCCGGAAGGACGCAGCACCCCCCTGCCACAAAAATTTTAAAAGGCTTGGTACTCTGTACATTTTGGGTGCAGGGACGCAAACACACTAAGGGGTGAACAAACGGGCAGCTGCCCGGGGGGAGAGGGCGGGCTACCTTGGGGTGACCTTAGCCGGGGGTGCCTAGCACGAACTCCCGGTTTAAAAGGTCAGATATAAAGTCCTCCGCCCTCGCTGGGGGGTGGTTCTTATTTGGGGCTTTGGGTCCGCGTGGTAACCACCACGTGGGCACTGGGAACAAAATAATTTATCCACTCTAACAGAAATGAATTATCCACACCTTTTATATATATATAATTATATATATATATATATTATTATAATATATTATATTAAAAGCATACTATACATCATGCATATTATACATTCAACACACCACACACCCACACAAAACACAAAACCACACACACCCCACACACACACAAAACACACCACACACACAACACACACCCAACACACCAACACACCACCAAACACATGCACAGCTGAATTTTTAGGCTTTATATTTGTTATTTTAAAATTTTTTTTCCCCAATTTGGCACGAAACCACCATATATACAATTTTATTTGTTTTTAGAACTGAAATACAAATAAAAATCTTTCGAAAATTATTAACATTTTTATATAAATTCAGACAGGGTCTGGTTCCCGGGCGGGTGCTACATCTGTCGGAGAAGAGATCGACTCACCCCGTTTTCTATTTTCTTAGTTACCAATAATGTCTCCCTTTGACATTATCTTCCCTCGTTTTAAAAATATTTTTGACAAAAAAATTTCCCAATAAAAATTTTTAACATAAAACTCCACGGAAAGTCAAAGTCGTATATCTTGCAGACATTGAGAATTTTTACAAAGGAAATTCTGTGTTTTGGAACTTATTTTCTCATTCCCCAGTTGAGCGTATGAAAACTTCAGTATATATATTATATCTAAAGGAATGGCACGTCCTCGGGGCCGAAACTCGTGATAACACCTTTCCCTAACGCAGAAGCAAAAAAAGGGTACTCTTGGGCCACAAAAAAGCTCCCCTAGCGGGGGGCCTCTCGCTCGCAAGCATTTTTGTTTCTGAGTTGTAAAAAACTTAAAATAAAGAAAAATCCTATAATTACAGAGCTTATATGCTTTGCCGCACCTCCCCCTCAGACCGGAACTAACTTGAACCCTCTGTGGCTGGGGAAGGGAATCAGGCTTCCCCTTGGGGGGGGGGGGGAGGGACGGAAAACTGCTTTACTCTCTTAGCTATTGCTGTTAAGTTGATACCAAAGTTAAAAGTATTTGATCCTCGGGCAAAAATTTTAGCCAAAGGGGTCGACCCGGTCTGTACCCCGAAAGAATCACCCCGCTACCCCTTTTCCCCAAGGAGGGGGGCGACTCTGACCACTCTTTGAGGAATTCGACTCGAAAAACGGAACCCCACAAAAGACAAAAAAGAAAACCACCTTTTAAAAACCCCCTGGAATGCAAGGTTCGCGAATGTAAAATTGTGAATGAAATCATTGCTTTTTTAAAGTGAACTCTTTTTCATCAAAAAGGCCTGATGGTCAAGTGGACGGCTAAGTACAAATAAATCCCAATAAGGATTTACTTAAGCTGCGCAAATTCTGTTCTTTGGTTAAAATAACTATTTCCTATTGGCCCAAATACCTGTAAGGGAGTAAACTTTCACAGGGGTTTGAGGACAAGGGGAAGAAAAATGGAATTCTTGAGCATGAAGGGCCAAAATTTGGGGGTTCATTGTATCCCCAAGAAGGGTGGAAAGTGCGAAAGAAACTGGACTGTGTTTTTTACTTGTTTTAAACAAAATCCCAATATTCCGTCGGTTTTGAACGGTTTTAAATAAGACCTTATGTCCAAAAACCCAAAGCATTTTAATAGACCAAAAAATTTGACACACCTCATTAAGATGTATTGATAAAAACTCGAGTAAAATTTTTATGCCGTAATGTGCTGAACCCTGACACCATCACAAATACTGCCAATTTCCCAAAAGTGCTAACTGGGAGGCCCCTCTCAGGATCTCTGATCAGCATCCCGGGAAGGGGGAAGGAAAAAAATGAGAAAAAAATTTTTTAAAAAGGGGGCCCCCATTTAT
>NW_023659405.1:0-7500 GCF_015228065.2 Penaeus monodon
AAACCCTGCTCATCCCTCTCAATTTTGACAAGACATATTGTTGGCATATTTAAGCAAGAATCTTATTGTTGAATGTGATGTCTTGGTCCATGAAGAATCGTTTTAATGTGCTAAATGCTGCTTCAGCACAACTGATCCGATGAGTGATCTTGACAGTCATCAATAAGTCAATAAATATTTGAACTTTCCACTTGAACAGAACCTCAAACCTTGTATTTTTTCAGATTTAGGCCTAGACTTGAGTAGGCATACTGCAGCAGCGTCTGTGTACTGGAGCTCCTCAATTGCTGTTTGCACGACTTTGGTTATGAAACTTAGAGGCTATAGGTTAAAAATTGCCGTCATACAAGTGGCTGCTCTAAATGCCAGGGGGCATGTTCTCTCCCAGTTGTAATATGGCTGCCTTTGATAGTGAAAAAATATTGGAGCAATTAGGGCCGTCTTTCTTTACTTCGGCATGCCAATCATGGTTGCGAGCTTGTCAGGACAGCCCGTACTTCAACATATTTCCCAGAGTGTTGGATGGTGCACTGAAGCAAAGCTTTAGCTAAGTCTAAAAAGGGCCCATGTAGAGTATTATTGCTCCCCTCGGTTTTTTCCCCCAAACTGCCGAACGTAAAAATCAAACCCGCTGAGAGGCGGGAAACCGCACTTTCAGGTTGAACAGTCACCATGTATAAAGAATTCAGGCATCCTATCCATATCCCTGCATCCAATTTTTGAAGACTCTCCTTGAGGACTTGTTCACCAGACTTAAGTAATTCTCCAGTATTTTCGTCTGGATCATAATATAATAAAATATATTATATATATATATATATATTTAAAATATATATATATATTATATATATATATTTTATATATATATATATATATAATATATATATTATATTTTATATATATATATATATATTATATATATATATATATATATATATATATATATATATATATATATATATATGCATGTAAGTATGTATGCATACATGTTAAACCCTCTAATGGTTTGCTGACTTCACTCAATGATGGAAATTGTGCTTTGGGTGTCACAAACGGGTATTGCTCAAATAATGCGTTGGCGTCCAGATTGCTTCCTGTTCAATAAGTCAAAGATTATTTTATTAGTTTATTTATGATGCTGCTGAATGGGATGAGCATCTTTCAGCAGTTCTTGTCCATTTTCGGACCCATAGATATTTTCAGTAGCAATAAAATAGGCACTAGAATTGTGTGCGTTGGCTGGTTGTTCTGGCTTTTCAACTTTCTTTCTTCATCATCTGTCTTTGAGTCTACGAATCTGGCTTTTGCACTTCGCTTGATTTAATTCAGTTTGTGCTTATGGGAGCTAGTACTGTAATTCTTTTCCCGGGGTATGAAAGCAGCTTGTTTTTTTTTTCTTTTTTCTTCTTCTTCTTTTCTTCTTCTCTTCTCCAATAGCAACAGAATCTCGCCCTCATTTTCGTCAAAGCAGTATTATTGTTTGCATTTTACAGTGCAACTGTTTCTGTACAAATTGAAGAATTGCAGTCTTCAGCGAATTCTACATGGCGTCAACTTCGGGGGTTGAGCATGCACAGGGATCATCAGTTGCATAAATGTGTGTGTGTGTGTGTGTGTGCGTGTGTGTGTGTGTGTGTGTGTGTGTGTGTGTGTGTGTGTGTGTGTGTGTGTGTGTGTGTGTGTGTGTGTGTGTGTGTGTGTGTGTGTGTTTGCGCGCGCGTGTGTGCGTGTGTACGTGTGCGTGTGTGTAGGGGGGGATGTTAAATTACTTCGTGTTAGCTGGACAGACCGCGGGCAAATAGTTGGGTATTAGATACATTACAGGCGGTCACTCATGAGAGAATTTTCCCAACACCATCGACAGACGTAATTGAAGTACGTTGGGCACGTGGCAAGAATTGATAGTCTGGGCATGGTTTTGGTAAAAGAAAGAGAAGTAAAACCAAGACTCGATACTTAGATAATATAAAAGAATTGACAGAATGAGCTCGATTTAATTAGAACGGCTGGACCGTTTCTTTTTGGGGATTTTTTTTGGATGCCACGGCTGATCAAATGATCATTCTGTATCATGATGATATATTATATATATTTTATATATATATATATATATATATATATATATATATATATAATATATTATATTATATTATATATATATATATATAAAATATATTATTATATATATATATATATGTGTGTGTGGTTGTGTGTGTGGTTTTGGTGTGTGTGTGGGGTGTGTGTGTGTGTGTGTGTGTGTGTGTGTGTGTTTTGTAACCCCAATGTATATGTAAGTACACACACATTATTATATGTATATATATATATATATATATATATATATATATAATATATATATATATATATATTTATATTTTATATTCATGTATGTATGTGTAATAACACACACACACACACACACACATACAAACACGCACGTTTGTGTATGTATGTATGTATGTATGTGTACATATATATTTTATATTATATAAAAAATTATATATATATAATATATATATATATATATATATATATAAAGTATTAATATTATGTTATATAATCATATATATATATAATATATATTATATTTTACATATATATATATATATATAATTATATTATATATATATATATATATATATTTTATATATATATATATATATACACACCACACACACAGACGTGTATTTTGTGTGTGTGTGTACTCACAACGGTTTCTTTATATTTTCCTACACTCTCCCCGCCGCAAATGGATGTTGAAGGCAGCCAATTTCCCGAGATGCGACACAAAATAGGGCCCACTTCAGCCCCTAACCCCAAAACCAGACGGGGCATGGCACTAAATGAGCCTTCAAACATATAATGTGTGGAAGAGTAACCTCGTGGGAAACGGAGTAGAGGCCTTGGATTTTAAATTGACAAAGTATTTTCCCATCGACGTGAAGGGAGGTTGAATAGAGTAAGGAAATGAGGGAGATGAGGGTTTTGAGAGAGGCAGAGAGTGAGCAAATAAGGCGCCAGATGAAGACACAAGGGGAAAAAAACGTATCATATGTCAAATTTCCTGGTAGGACAGTGGATCCATTATGTGGCGAAGGGGAATTAAGGAAATGGGGAGGCTCTAGGAAGAGAAATAGATACAATCATGTCGGTATGGGAAAGTGAAGGGGAGGGAGGGGAGGGGCAGAGGAGGGGTAATGTGGAAAATGAGGAGGCTGTGTGATGCTATTATAGCACTCAGAGGATGCCGGCCTACAGTTTTCGTTGTTTCTTTTTTAGCTTTGATTATTTAATATCAGAAATTTGCTGAGGGGTTTGCTACCAATAGAATTGCCAAACAAACTTTTTTTTTTTATTTATCATAAATAATGCATTCTATAATTTCATTGCTATATATACATACACCCATACATACACCCACACCAACACCCATATATATTATATATATATAATATATATATTATATTTTATATATATTATATTATATATATATATACATTTATATAAGGCCGGGGTGGCCAAGTGGTAGAGCATCGGACTCAAGACTGGCACGACGGCAATCTGATTTCCGACGGTTCGAGTCACCGGCCGGCGCGTTGTTCCCTTGGGAAAGGGAACTTCACCTCGATTGCCTACCTAGCCACTGGGTACCAGCCAGCCCAAGTCAGTGCGGGGCCCCAAAGCCCGGGCAAATAGAGAGAATGATTTCCTAAAAGGTAACACCAGCACTCACCGTGGAAAGGAACTGGGTACCCTACCACGTACTCCCCTCCAAGAGCATCACAACATGAAAACTACAATTAAGTATCATGCTGTGGCCACGGCGGCTGAAACATGAACCTACCGTTAAAAAAAAAAAAAAAAAAAAAAAAAAAAAAAAAAAAAAAAAAAAAAAAAAAAAAATATTTTATATATAATTATAAATAAATATATATAAAATATATATATATATATATTATATATATGTATATATAAGTATGTTGTGTATGTAGATATATACATACAAAAATTTTTGTGTTTTATTTTACTTATGTACATATATACTTATAAAGATTGATCGATAGATAGATAGAGTATATATATTCATACATACATGAACATATAATACATATATATATATATATATATATATATTAATATAATATATATATATATAGTATATATATATATATATATATAATATATATATATATGTATTTATATGTATGTATATATATGATTATATATATATATATTTTATATATATATATATATATATATATATATATAAAATATATTTATTTATTTATTTATCCTTAATTCTATTTTTCTATATCTGTCTAACTAACTATTCATCTTTTTATCTATCTATCTATCTATCTATATATTTATCTATATAATAATGCACATACATATTTTGTGTGTGTGTGTGAATCTATCTATATATCTATCTCCACATCTATAGATATATCCACATATATACTTATGTAGGTTCGAGTCACCGGCCGGGCACGTTGTTCCTTGGGCAAGGAACTTCACCTCGATTCCCTACCTAGCCTAGGAACTGGGACCCTACCTCGTACTCACTGCAAGAGCATCACAAATGAAAACTAAATTAAGTATCATGCTGTGTACACGGCGGCTCAAACATAAACCTACCGTAAAAAAAAAAAAAAAAAAAAAAAAAAAAAAAAAAAAAACTTATGTATATGTATATAACATACATATACGTAGGGATCTGTCCTGGGTAAGAAAATAAACTGCACCCTGGGGTTTCCCTTGAACAAAAATAACACCCTTTTAGCTCCCATCCCAGGGTTGCGGTGAAACTGTGGGCAGCAGGGCAGTGGATATCTGGTGAAAACACTTCGGTTCTACCGATTACTGGTTTCACCATACAATATGTCTGGAGTATTACAGTGTAACTGTTTCAAAGCGGCAGAGATAGTTCCTCCTATTTAGTTGGAGACTGCGAGTTGAAAGGACCCTGGGGGATTCCACTCGACTTTTCTTTTCTCCTGACAAACCTCTACACCTATGATTAAATACAGAAATGTAATTCATACCACACGCCCGTCGCGTGGGTTATCAAGGGGCGCGTTGTTCATAGGCAACCAGGCTGACAATGTTTAAATATACATCTGGAAGACAAAGGAGACAAAGACAACATGTCCAATTAGAACACATTAAAAATGGGAACATGGAACGAAAGGGAAAAATTTGAAAGAGTTGGGTAAATTACTGCTGTCTGTAACGAAATGGATAGATACAACATTCAATTACTAGGAATCAGTGAGACCAATTTGAAAAGTAATGGAAGTTTCAAAACTAAAGAAAACAAGACAGTTTTTTTTCTGGAAAAGAAGAAGGAAATTTAGTCATGGAGTTGCTATGATTCTCACGAAAAAAAAGCAAATGCACAAATTTGGGGGTACAGACCAATAAATGATCGCTTTTTAAAAGTCAAAATACAAGCAAAACCTCATAACATTAGTATTATAAAATGCTACGCACCAACCAACATTGCAAGTGATGAAGAAAGGGAAAAATTTTTTACAACACTCTCCAAGAAACTTTAGACACAATCCATAACATATATGTAAAAGTAATCATGGAGACCCCAAAGCCAAAGTAGGCAAAGTAATCTAAAAAATATACCTGTGGAAAATTCGGCCTTGGAGATATAAGTGAAGGAGATGAAGATTTTATTGAATTCTGTAGTAAAAATAATCTAGTTATAGCCAACACATTGTTCCAACACCACCCAAGACACTTGTACATGTGGTTTTCACCAGACAAAAGAACATGAAACCCAAATTGACTACATTGTGTTAAACCCAAAAAGGAAAAAGTTGTATAAAAAATGCCAAGACAAGACCTGTGCCGACTGCAACAGTGACCATCAACTATTTAACTATCGACTTTAAAATAAACTCAAAAAGATGGAGCATCCAATACCCCCTCTAAAGCTCGACTACAAAAACTTTTGAAAACCCATTACAAAATTTAAACAGTGTCAAACAAATTTGAAGAACTCAATCAATGTGAAGATGAAAAACACCAAATGAGTTGTGGAAAAGGAAAAAAACTCTTGCTGAGCGCTGCTTAAGAAACTATCGCCAAAAAGAAAAAGAAAAATTCCCCCTGGATATCTGAAGAAACACTAAGTGAAATTGAAACAAGAAGATGCCTAAAATCAAAGGGTATTAATAACCCAGTTGAAGATATAAATTTACAAAAAACAAATACAAAAATTCAAAGATTATTACGACGAGAAAAGGAAAAATATTTAAATGAACATTGCCAGAGAATTGAAAACTGTTCTATCAATAAGACAACAAAAGAACTCTACCAGGAGTACGAAACATTACACGAAATTTAAACCTACAATGGACACTATCAAAACTGAAGATGAACTAGTTTTATGTCATGGAATAGAAGTAAAAGATAGATGGAATCAATATTGTCCCAACCTATACAAAAAATAAAGATCTAACAACAACTTTAATTGGACTCAATGACAGCGAAGAGGAACCACTGCTAGGCGAAGTTATAAAAGCCATTAAAGAATAACAAGAGCCCGGGAATGATGAAATAACAGCAGAACTAATCAAGAAATGCTGTCGAAAGTGTTGAATACTTCTTCTACAAACTTTGTACGAAAATATGGAATGAAAGAAAATGGCCAGAAGGCGGGGTAAAATCAGTCTTTACTCCCATACCTAAAAAAGGTGATGCACTCCAATGCAACAATAACAGGACAATTGCGTTAATAAGTCACAGCAGCATTTTTTTTTTTTTTTTATTGCTAAAAAAGAATAAAATTGAAGTTAAGAGAAGAAATTCAGACGAACAAGCAGGTTTTCGCCTAGAAAAGGTACCAGAAACCAGATTCTAAATCTAAATTGATCATAGAGAAAAACAGAGAACCCAGAAAGACCTATATCTGTGTTTCATCGATTACTCAAAAGGTTTTTAATACTGTTGATCACGATATCCTCTGGAATAACATGAACGATATAGTTTCCAAAACACATCATCAACTAATAAAAGCCATGTATGACCAAAAACAAGCAACTGTAAGAACCACTTAGGGGTTTAAACGAAGGGTTCAAAGTCAACCAAGGAGTGCAAACAAGGTTGCATTCTGTCTCCGCACCTTTTAATATATATTCTGAAGCAATTATGAGAGATGCTTTAGAGAATTTTGAAGGAACTGTAGATGTTGGAAGATACAAAATATCAAATCTAAGATACACTGATCACATAGTTTTTATTGCCAGCAGTATCATTGAACTACAACAACTATTAGATAAAGTTAGAGAAGCAAGCGAAAAGGCTGGTTTTTTTTCTTAATGCCAAGAAAACTAAGATCTGAAGATTCGAAGATAACCGGCAAAGAACGATGATGAGCATGTTACAATCAATGGAGTGGTTTTAGAAATGTGAAAGAGTTCACTTATCTTGGAGCTGTTTTAACTAATACATATGATGATTCACCAGAGATAAAAAGAATAATTG
>NW_023659405.1:15000-17500 GCF_015228065.2 Penaeus monodon
AATTTCACTTTAGGGTTTTTTCAGATATCCAGGGGAATTTTTCTTTTCTTTTTTCGATAGGGTTTTTTAAGCAGCGCTCCCGCAAGGTTCTTTTCCTTCTTCCCACAATCATTTGGTTTTTTATCATCTTCACATTTATTGAGTTCTTCAAAATTTTTTGACATGTAATTCTGTAATTGTTATCAAGGTTTTGTAGTCGAGCTTTAGAGGTGGTATTGGATGCTCCATCTTTTTGAGTCTTATTTAAAGTCGATAGTTAGTAGTTGATGTCACTGTTGCAGTCGGCACCAGGTCTTGTTTGGCATTTTTTATACAACTTTTTCCATTTCTGGTTCAAAACAATGTAGTCAAATTTTGGTTGCATGTTCTTTTGTCTGGTGAAAACCACATGTACAAGTGTCTTGGGTGGTGTTGGAACAATGTGTTGGCTATAACTAGATTATTTGTACTACAGAATTCAATAAAATCTTCATCTCCTTCACTTATATCTCCAAGGCCGAAATTTTTCCCCAGGTATCATTTTTTAGATTACTTTTGCCTCTTTGGCTTTGGGTCTCCCCTGATTACTTTTTCATATATGTTATGGATTGTGTCTAAAGTTTCTTGGAGAGTGTTGTAAAAATTTTCCATTCTTCATCACTTGCAATGTTGGTTGGTGCGTAGCATTTTATAATACAATGTTATGAGGTTTTGCTTGTATTTTGACTTTTAAAATGCGATCAGTTATTGGTCTGTACCCAATTAGTGCATTTGCTTTTTTTTTGTGAGAATCATGCAACTCCATGACTATAATTTCCTTCTTCTTTTCCAGAAAAAGAACTGTCTTTTTTTTCTTTAGTTTTGAAACTTCCATTACTTTTCAAATTGGTCTCACTGATTCCTAGTAATTGAATGTTGTATCTATCCATTTCGTTACAGACAGCATGTAATTTTTCCCAACTCTTTCATTTTCCTTACGTTCCAGTTCCGATTTTTAATGTGTTTCTTAATTGGACATGTTTTTCTTTGGTCCCTTTTCTTCCAGATGTTTTAATTCAACATTGTCAGCCTGGTTGCCTCTGAACACGCGCCCCTTGATACCCACGCGACGGGCGATGTGGTATGAATATCATTTCTGTATTTAAACATAGGTGTAGAGGTTTGTCAGGAGAAAAGAAAAGTCGAGTGGAATCCCCCAGGGTCCTTCTCACTCGCAGTCTCCAATAATAGGAGGAACTATCTCTGCCGCTTTGAAACAGTTACACTGTAATACTCCAGACATATTGTTGGGGAAACCCCGTAATCGGTAGAACCGAAGGTGTTTTCACCAGATATCCACTGCCCTGGTGCCGACAGTTTCACCGCAACCCTGGCATGGGGAGCTAATAGGGTGCTATTTTTGTTCAAGGGAACCCCAGGGTGCAGTTTATTGTCTTACCCAGGACAGATACCCACGTATATGTATGTATATATACATATACATAAGTTTTTTTTTTTTTTTTTTTTTTTTTTTTTTTTTTTTTTTTACGTAGGTTCATGTTTGAGCCGCCGTGTACACAGCATGATACTTAATTGTAGTTTTCATGTGGTGATGCTCTTGCAGTGAGTACGAGGTAGGGTCCCCAGTTCCTAGGCTGGTAGGCAATCGAGGTGAAATTCCTTGCCCCAAAGGGGGCAACGTGCCGGCCGGTGACTCGAACCCTACATAAGTATATATGTGGATATATCTATAGATGTGGAGATAGATATATAGATAGATTCACACACACACACACACATATGTATGTGCATATTATTATAGATAAATATATAGATTTGAATAGACAGTAGATAAAAAGATGAATGTTAGTTAGACAGATATAGAAAAATAGATTTAATGTATAAATAAATAAATAAATATTTTATAATATAATATATATATATATATATATATATAATATATATATATATATATAATCATATATATACATACATATAAATACATAAAATAATATATATATATATATTATATTATATATATATATTATATATATATAATAATATAATATAATATATATATATTTTATGTATATATAGTTCATGTATGTATGAATATATATAACTCTATCTATCTATCGATCAATCTTTATAAGTATATATGTACATAAGTAAAAATATACACACAAATATTGTATGTATATATCTACATACACCCCCATACTTATATATACATAATATATTATATATATTATATATATATATATATATAATATATATATATATATTTTTATTTTTTTTTTTTTTTTTTTTTTTTTTTTTTTTTTTTTTTTTTTTTTTTTTTTTTTATTAACGGTAGGTTCATGTTTGAGCCGCCGTGGTCACCGCATGATACTTAATTGTAGTTTTCATGTTGTGATGCTCTTGGAGTGAGTACGTGGTAGGGTACCCAGTTCCTTTCCACGGAGAGTGCTGGTGTTACCTTTAGGTAATCATTCTCTCTATTTCCCCGGGGCTTGGGCCCAGCACTGACTTGGGCTGGCTT
>NW_023659406.1:0-7500 GCF_015228065.2 Penaeus monodon
TGTTTTGTCGGGGCTTCCCCCCAGGTGCATCCTCACCTTCGCAGCAATTAGGCTTTCCCTAGTGCGCTATTTTCCTTTCTGTGCAATTACTTGTGCTTTCTTTTTTAATATCTAAAGTGGTTATTCAAAACGTTTCTCTTTCAACTTATAAGTGGTTCCTTTATTTAACATGTCTTGCGCAGGTGTTTTCGTCTGTCCCCTGGCTCTCGCGCTTTGTGTAGTTCTCTTGTCTTGTTTTCGTTTCTAATTATTGTCTATCTGTAATTGCTTGTGCATGCCAGCCCGACTGCAGATCTGATCACGACAAATGCAATGAAAATGGCGAAGAGTTCCGGCATTTTGTGAACAATAGATCTGTGACAGTATATGATACAGACAGGCAAACTCGCGTGGCTAGATTATGTAATAGGAAGGGATCTTGTGCATGGAAACGTCAGAAGCATGCTTGCAACAGAGCTAATCAGTGACCACTTTGCAACAGTAACGAGATACCACTGTTGATAATCCCTCAGTCTGCAAAAACAACAGGCTTAAATTCTATTCCTCCTTCCCTTTTGACATCACGTATCTATGACTGGTATATTGATTACACAGTAACAAATGTTGATACATTTTCCATGGACATGACAACAGTGGTCACTGATTACTACAACACCGGGGTTTTTGCCTAAAGAAAATCTTCAAGAACAACTCACAACGCTCCAAAAAACCCTAAGTGGGTCGGTGACCCTACTTATTAAGGGAAAAAAAGCGGTTCAGGAGGCTTTTTGTATCTACAAGCAGGATAATACCCGTGACAATCTTATTCAATTTCTTAAGGCTGCAAAAAACTACGGGAATTAAAAACTCATTTCAGAAACTAACACTTTGCCAGTACACACCGTGACCTCATACGGAGAGGTCGTGTGGTGCCCGTGCTCCGGTGCCCTCGTCCCTTACACACGAACCTCTTGCGTCATATACAAAAAAAAATTGTACAAGGAATTCATGAACATTTGGGTGCTCATATAATCCGCAAGTCAGTGACATGACAGTGATGTGATAATAGTTATGCTTGTACGTGAATTTGAAATAATTCCTACCGAGTGCCAAGTACTGCTGTGGTAACCATAAGAGGTGAGTGCCCCGTTGTCCCGAGCGCTATATATCACCTGTCACGAGGGGGGCGACCCGGGTGGGCAAGGCGCTGCGGTCACCCCCACGATGGGGGGAAACCGCAATGAAAACATTTGAGGGGAGGACGCGGTGGGTAACTGTCCCACCCCCCGCGGCTGAAGAATGCGCTTCATCCTGTTAGTTCAGTGGATAGTCCCACTGAATCCATTGCCAATGCAACAGGCATGCACTAAAGGTGATCCTGAGCCCTGATGGGCGACGTTGAAGGGGGAAGTGACGGCTTCACATTAGGGGAGTCGAAAGCAAAGAAAAAGAAAGCCCGACAATGCCAGTAAGAAACCACTGGCACCAAAAAAGAATTACTCCGCCTCGCCTTCCCTGAAGGCACAACGAATCAAAAAAAAATTAAATGGCTGCAGGACCTCGGCAACGCCCCTCCGGCCCTGGGGGGCACCCCCCTCGCCTTGTGCGAGGGGGACACTCTCCCCTCACCGTATGTGATGTCGCTCGCTCGCAGCAGAAATACATTGACGAACTTATTAAAGGATCAATTGGAGGTATTACCTTCAAACTATGTGATGAACCGCAAAAAGTGAAAAATATGAATACCTTGTGACACATACAAACAAGGATCTCGATCTTGAAAATGTGTATGCACTCGACAGATTCACAAGCCATAAAGTGCACAAGGATGGGAACCATTAAACCGCATCCGCATTATATGGAAAGGAGAGCAACCACCTCCAAGTACAAAACCACTTCTTCGGAAAATACATGCCCGCCAGCCACGTGCGGCCGTGGAGGGCATCCTCTGTGATCTGCTATACTGTTTGGGGAAGTGGCCATGTAGCTAAGTATTGCAAGGGCAAGGCTCGCTGTGCAGCATGTGGCGACCATCATACTGCCAAGGAATACCCTCGCAGTGCTGCAGAAGGAGGAGTACTGCAGATGCACCGTCTTTGTCCATCATGCTTCAGGTGTGGGATGACAGGTGTGATGCCGGGCACGGGGGGTGCACGGCCCTCCCTGCCCTGTCCCCTCCCCCTCCACCCCCTGTGGTACCACCCACCGACCGCGAGTGACCAGCGCGGCCCTCCCAAACCAACCCGCGACCAGCGTGCCGGGGAAGCGCCCGACCGTGCCCTGTGCGACGTCACCAGTCGCAGAGATTCCCGCGGCTGCCAGCGAGTGGGGGTAAAGAGGCCACCGAACTACCGCGAAAAGGGTTCGCAGCTGGAGGAGAAGGTGGACAAGATGCTGATCCTCACAGAGGGTATCTCGGGCCGCAAAGCTGACAACTCTCTAAACTGAAGACAACGCCCCCCCTCCCTCCCCAGGCGACCAGCCGAGGCAACCCTCCCACACCCACAAGCAGGGACGACCGCAGGACACGCGGGGGAATACCCCCCACAAAACAATGTACAAAAGTGACGGCACCCCACCTGACCAAAGCGACCTAAATGTGCTTGAACTTCTAAAGGAATAAAAGCTCTGAAAGCCCAAAACAATAACTTAATTAATGAAAAACCGTCGCTGAAGCGGGAAAATGGAAAAAAAAAAAGTGACTGTCATTGTCGTGATACTAGTGCTACCATTAGTGATAAAACGAGCAAGGAAATCGCTGTCAGACCGCCAGTGTTGATAATCGAGTGGGCGTGTACGCTGACAGCAGCCACGAACAAAATCAGGATCCCTGTGCGGTCGAGTCCAGTGACGCAACCGGGCCCCTCAGGTGCTCTGATACAAAAACGGAAGGGACGTGTTTGAGAAGTGGAACAAAGCTAAGACCAAATGGTTAAAAGTAATTTCAGTCCACGACTACCATCTGTAATAAAAATCCATAATCATAAAGTTATATGTTTCTTATGTGAATCTAAAATTTCGTAATATTAGAGGATATAACAGCATGAAGTACAGGTTGCCTACTAAAACAATATTCACATATGGATAAACGCACAATCAAATTCATATCATGGAATATGCGTGCATTAAGCCTAGGCTAATGACTAGAATTTTTACATCCACAAATATAATATTGATGATATATGCGTGAAAGAACCTTTGCTGCCTCTGCTAAGATGAAAATAGCACCTCCCACTTAAGGGGTATTATTCATATTTTAATACAGCCATGACTGGATTGTTGACATATGTGAAGGTAACACTCCCACATAAATTATTAAAAAATCCGAGAACACTGATGTTAAATTTCATCATCTAAAAATCCAGACTCCTCTGGTATTTTTCACTGTATAATGATATGCCTGATACTCTAAATTTCTGGCTAGTTCTCTCCCCAATTTTCACAACCAAGGCACGTTATGCATGGGCGACTTCAATGCAAGGCATCCACACTTTGGAGACAACCAGCGTAATAGTAATGGGGAAGAATACAAGCATTTCATCAATAGTAGATCACTGACAGTATATGACACAGAAGCAGAGACTCATTTGGGAGGTGGCAGGTTAGACTACGTATTTGGCAAAAATTTAGTTCATGGTAATGTCTGTACTTCACTGGTACGAGAGTTAGTTAGTGACCACTTTGCAATCCGAACAGACTATACTGTAGACAGCGACTCAGCCCTTAAATCACCTAGGCTCAGAATAATTATCCCAAAGGGCCTGGAGCATCACTTCAAGGCACGGGTCTATGACTGGTATAACACCTATGAAATAACTGTTGAAAAATTTTCTCAGGATTTAATCAAAGTTGTCAATGACTACTATAACACATGGGTCTGTTCACGAAAACTCTCGAAGAAAAAGAGGCCCCAGGCCTCCTATGCACCGGGGTGGATCAATGACCCTATTTTAGCCAAGGAACTAAACGGGTCCAGGAGCTTGCTAATTGTTATAAAGTAGTAAGAGGGACAGAAATCTTCTGCAGTTTCTTAAAGCCAACAAGGAATTTAGGGAATTAAAACTCAGATTCGTAGTAAACACTGGGAACAATTTCTGAAAGGGGTATCAATAGTCCAAACCTCTGTGGCTGACATGTGGAGAAAAATTAATAGGCTGACAGGTAAAACTCTCACAACACCGCAGTTCCACAGTCAACAAGAGCAGGCTAATATGCTGCTAGAGCAGTGGGCCGGGAATTCTCAGCTAAACTCACTCCCAAAAAGGGAAAAAAAAGATCAACTAGACAAGTCGAAAATAGATAGGAACTTTAATATAGCAGTAGCAGTAGCAGTATAGAAAGGTAAGGCAACCGCCCCTGGCGAAGATGGCATTACTTACAGCGTCCTTCGCCACATTGCTCAGGTACCAGGCAACCCACTTTTGCACCTGTATAGACTCAGCCTATCACAAGGGAAATCATCCCAAGCTCCTGGACTAAAGTTTAATCATTCCCATACCTAAACCTAATACTGACAAATACAGGCCCATTTCCTTGACCTCCTGTCTGTGCAAAGTACTTGAGAGGATAATACTGAACAGGCTTGTGTATCGCATAAATGCTAAGTTATCCCCCAGACTGTATGGACTTAACACAAACCCAGGCATGCAAACCGTATTTCTTGATCTTAAATCTGCCTTTGATATTGCAAACAGAGAAATAATTTTTGAGCAACTAGCTACTTTGGTATTCAGGAAAACTGTTACATGTATTCACATGTATCTATCGAATCGGTCGGCTCAGGTACTCTACGGGGGCATTAAGAGTACCCAAAACAAAATATTTGAACTCGGCACACCTCAGGGAGGTGTACTTAGCCCTTGCTATTTAACATCTTAATGCATGATTACTACGATATATCACTTGAGGAAACGACTCCATTATTTGCTATGCCGATGATATTTGCATTAAATCCTCATCCGAGGAAAGAATGCAAGGATTCTAGAATACTCTCAGCAAGGGCTATTGAGTGTGGCTTGATAATCTCGACTGAAAAACCAAAGGCTCTTAATCCAAAGACATCCCTCTGCCCAGGTTTCATATAAATGACATTGAGCTAGATCTCTGCCATCAATACAATACCTTGGGGTGATTGTCAATGATGCAGAGTTCATCAGAAACCTGAAGAAAAGCTGTGGGAGCGGCTTAAGCCACTTAGGACCTTGTTGGGAAGACCATGGTATCATGTCAATATTGCAAGACTTTTACTTGTCATACATACGGTCAGTCATAGATTATCATGCATTGCACCTAGTGTTGTACAAGGATCAGAGTTGACTAGTTTAGAACTATACAAATGAAGCCATGAGGATCATTCTTGGTGCCCCTAGAACAAAAAGAATTGTGAATATGAAACCGAACTAAACTGCCCTCTGTTTACGAAAGAATATTAAAATATAAATACCACATTTGTGTCAAATAAATTAGAGAACCCCTCCATTGTACAGAGTTCCAAAGCAACAAAAACAGAACAAGGAGCTACCTTTGCATGACAACACCGATTTTTACTCAAATCCATGGATACAAGAAACCATGTAACATTACCTCAGCTGAACATACCCATAACTAGACCCTACATGGACGTTTTTGTACCCCCGTGAAAATGTCGGACCTAAGTAAAATATTATACGACTGCCCCCCAAAAAGACAGTGTCCCCCCTGCTATACTTAAGCAGTATGCACTTGCAATTATAATGAGCATCTTGAAAATCTATCCAATGCTATGAATGCTACACTGACGGGTACTTGCAGTCTGGGAGTAGAGCAGATGTGCTTTTGTTGTATATAAAAACAATTCTTGAAGCACCAGGATTGTAGGAGGGTTCATGACTGGGCTAGCACTACGCAAACTGAGTTGGCAGAATACTCATAGCCACCGAATTTCTATTGAATCAAGGCTCGGGGGGGAAAATTCGTGATTCATAGAGTTTCTCTCCAGGCACTGAACACTATAGACAAAGGTGCAATTAATATCGCAAAAGACATCAGGATAAACGTGTATCGTGCAAAAGAACGAGGCCATGAATACGTTTTGTGTGGATTCCATCGCATGTTTTGGGAAACCCCAGGCATGATCATGCTGACGCCTGGCAAAGTCAGCATGTGACAAGCAAAATGTGGATATAGATCTTGGGGGACCTATTTCCAGGATTTTATACAAAATTAAAACTTCCTTTAAAGAGGACTTGACTGAGTTAATTAATTCTCAACGCTGGAAACTGTAGCATAAAGCATTATGACCGGTTTAGGCAAGATTCATTCACCTATGGTTTATATAAAACAAGAACAAGACAGTGTGATATTGTGACCGGGAAGAAATCAAAAGTGTTCAGCCTTTCAGGCCACCTAGCTTGAAGGTATGGAAAACTATGTAACTATTTCATATCCTCTGATGTCTTAGAAGATATACTTATGTTGTATCCTAAATTTGGGAAAGTAGCATCACTGACCCGATATCAAATGTAGCAATGCCTTTCCACGCCCAAGCTGTACGCCGGCGTGGCAGATGAGTAGATAAACGACTGTAATTGTTCCTTTCTGTAATTGATATAGCACTTATCATAATAATGTTATAGCCTAAAATTGAAATGTAATACCATTATGTTATAACCATGCATCAAATGTACCACAGCTTGTCCACGCCTGTGCAGTTAGCCAGGGTGGTAAATAAAGGACTAAACTAAACTAACACTTTGAACAGTTCCTACAAAGCATTAACAATAACACCTCAATGTTGGAGGTCTGGAAAAAAATAATCGACTTTCAGGCAAACCAACTACACCCCGCAGTTCCATAGCCCTCTTGCACAAGCAGACATGCTCCTTAGTTAATGGGCTGGAGCGTCCAAATTGAGCTCACTTCCCACAAATATTCAGGATCACCTTAGTCAATCTAAAATTGCACGCAAATTTGCCAATGAGATTGGATGTTCTGATACCGACCCCTCAGATTTTGCTGAGATCACTGGTGGGGAAATGAAAAATGCACTGATCAAAGGAAAAACATCCGCCCAAGGTAAAGGATGGAATTACTTATAGTGTCCTCCGCCTTTTAGCTCAGGTACCTGGTAAACCCCTTTTGCACTTATACAGGTTAAGTTTGTCACAAGGTATTCTGCCTGGCCCCTGGACGCGCAGTCTAATCATCCCTATACCGAAATCAAACACTGATAAATACCGACCAATTTCATTAATCTCATGTGTATGCAAAGTTCTAGAAAGTATAATTTTGAACATACTCAGGACAGGTACAAGGTAATTATCTCACAAACTGTACGGATTTCTATCGGGGCATAGCACACAGCATTGCTTTGCAGAGTACTTTTCACACTCTATCCAGGGAAGCACACTGTTTTTCTTGACCATAATCCAACTTTGACACTGCAAAACGAGAAGTTATCCTAGAACATTAGCAAGCTTTGGCATCCGGGGTAAGATATTGAACTGGATTAGAATGTATCTTTCGAACAGATTTTGCAGGTGT
>NW_023659406.1:15000-21398 GCF_015228065.2 Penaeus monodon
CCTTTACCTGAGTATGTTAAAAATTTTTATATTTTCTAGAACTTTGCTACACATAGTTTAATGAAATTGGGGGTATTTCATTGTTGTTTTGGTATGGGATATTAGCTGCGCGTCCAGGGCCAGGCAGAAACCTTTGGTGAAAAAATTTAACCGTAAATTCAAGGGTACCGGGTCCGGGCTAAAAGGCGGAGGCACATAAGTAATTCCATCCTTCCCTTGGGGCGAGCTTTTCCTTTGATCGTGCATTGTTCTTTTCCCACTCATGATCTCAGCAAAATCTGAGGGTCGGTATCGAAAATCCAATTCTTGGAAATTTTGCGGCAATTTAGTTTGACAAAGGTATCCTGAATATTTTTGGGAATGAGCTCAATTTGGACCTCCACCCATTAACTAAGGGCTGTTGCTGTGCAAGGGTTTGGGAAACGGGGGGTGTAGTTGGTTTGCCTGAAAGTCGATTTTTTTTCCAGCCCTCCAAAATTGGGTGTTTTGTTATGCTTTGTGGGAACTGTTAAAAGTGTTGTTTATTTTTAGCCCTTTTATTTACCCCCCCTGGAATGCCGGCGGGACAAGCTGGGTACATTTAATGCATGGTTATAACAAAAGGGTATTACATTTCTTTTTTAGGCTATAACTTTTATGAAAAGGCTATATCATTACAAAAGGGAAAACAATTACGCGTTTATCTACTCACTGCCACGCCGGCGTAAGCTTGGCGTGGAAAGGTTGCTACTTTGATATGCAGTATGTGATCTCATTCCAAATTTAGGATACAACATAAGTATATCTTCAAAGAAAAAGGGGATAGAAATAGTTACATAGTTTTCCATACCTAAAGCTAGGGGGCCTAAAAGGTGTAACACATTCGATTTTTGCGGTCCAATATCACACTGCTTGTTCTTTTTTTATAAAAACCCCCTAGGTAAATGAATCTTCCCAAAACCCCGGTCATAATCTTATGCTAAGCTTCCGGGCTTGAAATTAATTAACTCATCAAGCCTCTTTAAAGGAAGTTTTAAATTTTGTATAAAATCCGGGAAATAGTACCCCAAGTTTATATCCACACTTTGTTCCCAATGCTGTTTCCCGGGCGATCAGCTGATCATGCCTGGGGTTCCAACATGCGATGGAACCCACAAAACTTATTATGGCCTCGTTCTTTTGCCGTACACGTTTTTTCCTGATTCATTTTTCGATATTAATTTCACCTTGTCTTAGTTTTCAGTGCCCGGGGGGCCTTAGAATCACAGATATTACCCCCGGCCTTGATTAATAGAAAATTCGGGGGCAGAGTATTCCCGCCCAATCGTTTGCGTAGGGCACCCATCCCCGAAACCCCCACAATCCTGGTGCTTCAAGATATTTTTTTTTATAAAAACAAAAGCACATCCTGCTCTACTCCCCGACTGCAATACCCCCGTGTAGATTCATATCATTGGATAGGTTTCAAGATCCTTTATAATTGCAAGTGCTCTGCTTTAAATATAGCAGGGGGGGCACTGTCTTTTTTGGGGGGGGTCGTTAAAATTACTTGGGCCCCTTTTCCACGGGGGGACAGAACGTCCCTGTAGGGGGTTTGTTATGGGTATGTTCAGCTGAGTAATTTTTAATGTTTACTTTATCCATGGATTTTTAGTAAGAATCGGTGTTGTCAGCAAAGGGAGTCCTCGTTTTTGTTTTGTTGTCTTTGGAACTCTGTACAATGGAGGGGTTTTTTAAATTTATTTTACACCAAAAGTGGTATTTATATATAATTTTTTCGTAAAAGAGGGAGTTTTTTTCGGTTCTAATTCACAATTCTTGTTGTTTTTAGGGGCCCAAAATGATCCTCATGGCTTCATTTTGTATATGTTCAACTATAAAACTGATTCCTTGTACAACACTGGGGAATGATGATAATTATGACGACCGTTGTATGACAGTAAAAGCTTTCCATATTGACTTAACCATGGCTTTTCCCAACAAGTGTCCTAAGTGGCTTAACCGTCCCACAGCCTTTTCTTCAGGTTTTGTGAAATCGCATCATTTACAATCACCCCAAGGATTTTTATTGATGGAGAGATCTAGCTCAATGCATTTTTAAAACCCTTTGGGAGGGATTGTCTTTGGTTAAAAGCCTTGGTTTTTTTCGTCAGATTATCAAAAACCAACTCAAAAGCCCCTTTCTGGGGTATATCTAGAATTTTTGCTTTTTTCCTCGGGGTGGGGGTTTAATGCAAATACATCGGATAGAAATAAAGGGCTTTCCCTCAAGTGATATATCGCCTAGTAATCTATGCTTAAAATGTTAAATAGCTGGGTAAGTACCCCCCTGAGGGGTTTCCAGTTTTAAAAAACTTTTGTATAGACTTTAAAGCCCCCCGTAAGTACCCGAGCCGACCGTTCGATGTACTTGAAACTGTTAAAAGTTTTCCTGAATACCCAAAAAACTATTGTCAAAAATTATTTCTCTTTTTGCAATATCAAAGGCAGATTTAAAATCAAAAATCGGTTTTTCATCCTGGGTTTTTTTAAGTCCATACGTCTGGGGGGAAAATTGATTTATGCATACACAAGCCGTTCAGATTTCCCTCAAGTACTTTTCACAGACAGGAGGGCAAGGGAAAAGGGCCTTATTTTTTCCCTAAGGTTTAGGTAGGGGAAAGATTAAAACTTTTGTCCAGGACTGGGATGTTCCTTGTGATGGCTGTTATACGGTCAAAATGGGGGTTTCCTGGTACCCGAGCAATGTGGCGAAGGAGCTGTAAATAAGCCTCTTCGCCAGGGGCGGTTTCCTTCCTTTTACTGCTATGCTACGGGTAATTAAAGTTCCTATCTATTTTCGACTTTTTTGTTTCTTTTATCCCTTGGGGTGATTTGCGAAATTTCCCCCCCCCCCCTCAGCGATATTTCCCGCTCTTTTTGATGTGGAACTGCGGTTTTTTTGAGAGTTTTACTGTCAGCCTATTAAATTTTTCTCCCCATGTCGCCACAGAGGTTTGATATTTATACCTTTCGAAATTGTTCCCCGTGTTACTACGAAAACTGAGTTTTTAATTCCCTAATTCCTTGTTTGGGTTAAGAAAAGCAGAAGATTTTTCTGTCTCTTTTCTATTTTATAACATTAGCAGCTCCTGGCCCTTTATGTTCCCTTGGCTAAAATAGGGTCATTGATCCCCCCCGTGCATAGGAGGCCTGGGGCCCCTTTTTCTTTTGGGGTTTTTCTGCAGACCCATGTGTTTTTAGTAGTCATTGAAACTTTGATTAAAACCTGGGAAAATTTTTTAACATTTTTTCATAGGGGTTATCCATCATAGCCCGGCCTTTAAAGTGATGCTCCAGGCCCTTTGGGAAATTTTTCGAGCCTGGGGATTTAAGGGCTGAGTCGCGTCTACAGTATAGTCTGTTCGGGTTGCAAAGTGGGCCCCAAATAACCCCCGTCCCGGAAGTACAGACTTACCATGAAATAAATTTTTTTCCAAATACGTGTCTAAAATGCCACCTCCCAAATGAGCTCTGCTTCTTGTCAATACGTCAGTGTCTACTATTTATGAAATGCTTGTATTCTTCCCCCATTTCATTACGCTGGTTTTCCCAAATGGGATGCCTTGCATTGAAGTCGCCCATGCATAACGTGCCCTTTGGGTTTTGAAAATTGGGAAGAACTAGCCAAAATTTAGAGTATCAGGAAAAATTATACAGTGAAAAATACCAAGGCAGTCTGGGTTTTTAGATGATGAAATTTAACATCATGTTCTGATTTTTAACTAATTTAGGGCAGTGTTTCCTTCACAAAGTCAAAAATCCATCATGGTGTATTACATAGTAATACCCTTAATGCAGGGGAAATTTTATCTTAGCAAGGCAGCAAAAGGTTCTTGCACCCTTTTCATCAATTTATATTTGTGGATTTTAAAAAACGATTTTTTAGCCCCGGGTTAAGCTACGAAAATTCCATATATGAATTTATTGTGCGTTTTATCCCAAAGTGAATATTGTTTTAGTAGGCAACCTGTCCCTTTTGCTGTTTATCCTCTAATATTACGAATTATAGATTCACATAAGAAACATATAACTTTATGATTATGGGTTTTATTAAGATTAGCGTGGACTGAAAAAATTACTTTTAACCTTTGGCTTACTTTGTTTCCCTTCTCAGCACAGTCCCTTCCGTTTTTTTACAATGACCTAGGGCCGGGTTTGGGCACTGGGCTCGACCGCACAGGGGTCCTATTTTTTTCGTGGGGTGCTTCGCGGACACGCCCCTCTGATTTCACACTGGCGGGCTGACCGTTCTCCTTGCTCGTTCTTTTATCACTAATGGTACACTATACACGACAAAGACACACTTTTTATTTTTTCCATTTTCCTGTTCAGCGCCCTTTTTTTCATTAAAATTAAATTATTTTTTTGGGCTTTCAGATTTTTTTTCCTTTAGAAGTTAAACACATTTACGTCCCCCTTGGTCGCTGGCGTGACTCATTTTTCACATGGGTTTTTGGGGGGGTTCCCCCGCCATTTTTTCGGTCGTCCCCGCCCAGGGTGGGGACGTTTCCTCGGGTGTCGCCGGGGGGGGGAGGGGGGGCGTTGTCTTTTAGTTCGAGAGATGTAGCTTTCGGCCCGAGATACCCCCGTGAGGATCGCATCTTGTCCACCTTCTCCTCCACGCAACCTTGTCGGTAGTTCGGTGGCCTCTTCACCCCCCCCTCGCTGGCAGCCCGGGAAATCTCTCGACTGGGGGACGTCAACAGGGCACGGTCGGGCGCTTCCCCGGGACGCGGTCGCGGTTGGTTTTGGGGGGGCCGCGCTGGTCACCGCGGTCGGGGCTGGTACCCCAGGGGGTGGGGGGGGAGGGGACAGGGCGGGGGGGCCGTGCACCCCCAGTGCCAGGGAGTCACACCCGTCACCCACACCGAAGCATGATGGGACAAAGACGGTGCATCTGCATACCTTCCCTTTTGCGCACTGCGAGGGTATTCCTTGGGATTTTGTTTGGCGCCACTCTGACAGCGAGCCTTGCCCTTTCAATACTTAGTACATGGCCACTTCCCAAGCATTTAGCAATCAAGAGGAGCCCCCCCGGCCGCACGTGGCTGGGGGGGCAGTATTTTCCGAAGAATGGTAGTATTGGGGGTGGTTGCTCTCCTTTCCAAAATGCGGTCGGTTTAATGGTTGCCACCTTGTGCACTCTTAGGGGCCCTTTTGAAACTCCGTCGAGTGCATACACATTTTAAGTCAGATCCTTGTGTGTTGGGCACAAGGTATTCATATTTTTTTACTTTTTTGCGGTTTATACATAGTTTGAAGGTAATACCCCCAATTGATCCTTTAAAAAAGTTTGTCAATGTTTTCTGCTCGAGCGGCGACATAACATACGGTGAGGAGAGAGTGTCTCCTGACAAGGTCGAGGGGGGGCCCCCAGGGCCGGAGGGGGCCCTTGCCAGTCCGCAGCCTTTAATTTTTTTTCGATTTCGTTGTGCCTTAGGGAAACGGGCGGACAATTCTTCTTTGGTGCCGTGGTTTCTTACTGGCATTGTCGGGCTTTCTTTTTTTTTTGCTTTCGACTTCACTAATGTGAACCGCATTCCTCCTTTAACGTCGCCCATCAGGGCGTCAGGGGTACCTTCAGTGCATGCCTGTTTTATGGCAATGGTTCAGGGGACTACCCTGAACTACAGGATGAAGCGATTCTTCAGCCCGGGGGGGGGTGGACGTTCCCCCGCTCCCCCCCTCATGTTTCCCTTGCGGTTTCCCCCCATCGGGGGGTGACCCAGCGCCTTCCCACCCGGCTGCCCCCCTCGGGACGGTATATATAGCGCCGGGGCAACGGGGCCCCCCCCCTCTTTGGTTTTCCACAGCATACTTGGGACCGTAGGGAAATTATTTAAATTTTACGTAAAACATAATTTATCACTCACTGTCCTGTCATGACTTGCGGTTAATGAGCACCCAAAAGTTCAGGTTCCTTGTACAATTTTTTTTTGTATATGACGCAAGAGGTTCGTGTGTAAGGGGCGGGGCACCGGGCACGGCACCCCGACCTCCCTATGAGGGCCGGTGTGTACTGGCAAAAGTTAGTTTCTGAAATGAGTTTTAATTCCCCTAGTTTTTTTTTCAGCCCCAAGAAATGAATAGTTGTCACGGGGATTATCCCTTTTTTGATATCAAAAGCTCCTGAACTCGCTTTTTTTTTCCCCAATAATGTAGGGTCACCCACCCACTTAGGGTTTTTTTGGAGCGTTGTGAGTTTTTTCTTGAAATTTTTTTTAGGCAAAACCCCGGTGGTAGTAATCTGACCCTGTTGTCATGTCCCTGGAAAATGTATCAACTTTTTTCTGTGTAAAACAAAATACCGTCTAGATACGTGATGCTCAAAGGGAAGGAGGGGGAATGAAATTTTTTGCCCGTTTTTTTTGGACTGA
>NW_023659407.1:5000-7500 GCF_015228065.2 Penaeus monodon
GCATTTTGTAAACGTAACGTAACTTAATATATATTATGTGAGTGTGTGTGTGTGTGTGTGTGTGTGTGTGTGTGTGTGTGTGTGTGTGTGTGTGTGTGTGTGTGTGTGTGTTGTGTGTGAGTTTGTGTGTGTGTGTGTGTGTGTGTGTGTATATATATCTACATATATGTATATACGGGCTCGATATGTATATGTATATATATGTATATACTTTATATATATATATATATATATATATATATATATATAATATATATATATATATATATATATATATATATATGGCTATATACATACATACATATATATATACACTATATATTATACACATATATATATATACATATATATCATATATATATATATATATATATATATATAATATATATATATATATATATATGCATAAGTATATATATGTATAGATAGATATATTGATATATTAGGTAGATAGATAGATAAATAGATAGATAGATAGATGGATATAGATATAGATATAGATATAAATACTCACATTTACATATCTATTCCTTATCTACTACCTATCTGTTTCTATTTCTATACATACATATGTGAAAATGTGTATATATATCAACGCACACACACACACACACACACACACACACACAGACACACACACACACACACACACACACACACACACATATATATATATATATATATATATATATATATATATATATATATTATATATATATATATATATATATATTTATACACACACACACACACACACACAAAGAAACACACAAACACACACACACACACACACACCACACACACAGACACCACCCACTGAACACACACACACACACACACACACACACACACACACACATATATATACTATATATATATATAATATATATATTATGATATATATATATATAGAGTATGTATATATATCGAATAGGTTATATAAACATATATGCGAATAATATGAATAGATATGTAAAATCTATGTATATATATATATATATATATATATACTATATCTATAGATATATAATTATATATATATATATATACACACCGCACACACACACATACACACACATACAGGATATATATGTATATATATATATATATATACATAGATATATATTGTATAATATATAGATTATATATATATATATATATGATATATATATCATACATATTGTTTGATCGAGGGTCCTCAGTAGGTGGTGTTAGGCCCCTACCGCTACCAACCCGCCTACCTCCCGTCCGGCCAACAATATCATAGTTTTGCCAGCATGGAAATATTGCCGCTATGGTCTTTAAAGCCCTTTTAGAGTCGTTTGATGAGTGTCAGTGAGTGACAATACGGCGGAAGAAAGAGATATTCAATGGAGAATCCACCTCACACTACAAATAATAAATCTCGCCCACCTTGAGATATCACCGCATGAAGAAACGGTTAAGTTCCGTATCCCCACTGGTGACCTGACTGTCATTTAGAGGAGATACGATCGAGACAAAAGAATTATCTTCAGACAGCTCTAACTTATCGCTACATAGATGTCCTGACACGTGCCCTATCAACATCCAAGAGCTGCCACAGGGAAGATGATCTACCAATTATATTACTCATCATTCACCAATAGTGGAATCGAGCAAACAGAATTGAAACCATGATATATTCTCTTAGCAAAAACGAATATGCTTTGGATCGGACGAAGGAGGGTTGGTGTTGAACATTAGAGACAATTGTGCAAGCACGAGTTTCTTCTCTTCCACAATCGCTTACACCATATCGGGATTGACGCAAAATATTTTTGTGATGAAATAGAAAATAAAGTATCAACTATTTTACAACGAGTGTTTATAATCCTTTTCAGTTAATATTATTCTTTATCCTGTCACGGCGAGGACGGAACGGTATTGTTGTCCATTAGCAACCTGTTGTGTGACAAACCTGATGGGGGGACGGGGGGAGGGCGTAGGTTATTGATTTGACAGTTTTCTTCATTAAGAGGGGTGTTCAACTCGTCTGTAACCAGGGTCAATTCTCGATCCGGTACAAGTTTCAAACACAGATGAATATTGCGTTGGGCGGGGTGTGGAGGGAGGAGGGTTGATGAGGGAGTGGTCATTCAGTGACACCTGCAGTGGGTTGGATTATGGATTGCAATCATTCATTGGATGGGTGATCACATCGCACTTCAGTGCGGACTGTATTATCTTAAGTAGGACGTGATTTGTTTGTTTGCTCTTTTTCTTACTATTTATTGCTTTGGGTATGGATGGTGGGGCAGGGGCGGTGGGAAGGAAAGGAGGGTTGGTTTGGAGAGGAGAGGGGAGGGTGATAGGAACCCCTTTAGGTGTGTGTATTGACATCATAAGAGGGACTTTATGATTATGATTAATTAGGATGGATGATCATTCGTCTGTAACAGGTCTTTCTCATCCAGGTGCAAGTTTAAACATGATGAATACTTGCGGGTGGGTGTGGGCGGTATGGACTGAGAGTGGTGGT
>NW_023659407.1:12500-15000 GCF_015228065.2 Penaeus monodon
GAAAAGTTAGATCAAAATGTGAGATCTCTATACAGTTTCCGGATAGATTTCAAATATCTTTTTCTGCTAGAAAAAAAACACGTTGTGGAAAAAATTGGGAATAGAAAGTACATAAAAAGATTCTTGAACATGTTTTCGGTTATTGCAGGCAAAAGATAAGAATTACCGACAGCACGGTCAAACTTAATTGATACTTCGAACGCGTACTCATTACTCTTATTCCAAAATTTTGTGTAAACAGAGCTTGAGGTTGTTACATCCTAAACGCTAACCCAAACCTAGCCCAAACGTACCTAACCTACCCAATTCTAATCCAAACCTAACCCAAACCTGAACCTGAAACCTAACCCAATCTAACCCAAATCTAACCCAAACCTAACCTAAACCTAACCCAACCTAATCAAACCTAAACAAATCCCTAACCCAACCTACCCTAAACCTAACCTAAACAAACCCAATCTAACCTGAAGAACTAACCAACCTACCCAACCCTAACCCAAACTAACCTAACCCTAACCCAAATATAAGCCCAAACACTAACCAAACATTATCACTAACCTACCAAACCTAACCCAAAACTAACCCAAAACGTAACCCAAAACCCAACCGAAACCTAACCTAAACCAACCCAACCGAACCCAAACCTAACCTAAACCTAACCAATACGCCAAACCCCAATCTAACCTGACCTAACCCAACCTACCCAAACCTAACCTAACCCTAACCCAAATTACCCAAACTAACCAAAACATAACTCTTAAACCTAACCCAAACCTAACGCAAACGTACCCCAAAAGTAACTCCAACCCAAAACCGAAACCTAACCTTAAACCCTAACCCAAACCTAACTAAACCTAACCCAAACTTAACCCAAACCTTAACTAAACCTAACCCAAACCAAACCCGAAACCAAACCTAATAACTTAAACCTATACCAACCAACCCAAACCTAACCTAACCTAACCTAACACAAATCTAATCCGAACCTAATCCTAAACCTAATCTAAAACCTAACTCAAACTACCCAAACCTACCCAACCTACCCCAAACCTGACCCAAATCTAACCCCCACCTAACCCAAACCCAACCTAAACTATCCCAGAACCGAACCCAATCACCCTAAACCTACCCCAAACTAACCTAGACCTAACCCAAACCAAAACCCAACACCTAACTCAACCTAACCCAAAACCAACCTAAATCTAACCCAAACCTAACCCAAACCTAACCTAAACCTAACCAAATCTAACCCAAGCCTAACCCAAACCTAACTAGACTAACCCAAACTACCCAAACCTAAACCAAAACCTAACCTAAGCCTATCCTACCAAACCTTAACCTACCCTAAACCTATCATAAAACTAACCTGAACATAACCTAAACCTATCCTAACCTATCTAAACCTTATCCTAATCAAACCTACACTACCTTAATATAACATAAACCTACGCCTAAGGTGATCTTGCTGTTTTGCAAACGTAACGGAAACCTAGTCTATATTATAATATGTATATATATATATATATATTATATATATATATATATAATATATATATATATACAGTATATATATATATAGTATATATATATATATATATATGTAATATATATATATATGTGATGGGTGTTGTGTGTGTGTGTGTGTGTGTGTGTGTGTGTTCGTGTGTGAGTTTGTGTGTGTGTGTGTGTTTGTGTGTGTGTGTGTCTCTCTATATTGTATATACTGGCTCGATACTGTATAATGTATATGTAGGTTATACTTTATATATATATATATATATATATATATATATATATATATATATATAAATATATACTATATATATATAAGATTATATATATATTTTATCAAATCTATATATATACATAATATATATAATATATATATATATATATATATATACATATATATGTATGCATACATATATAAATTTAATATATATACATATATATATATTCTATACACTAAATATATATATATATTATATCTGTATATATATATATATGTTCTGTTTGTGAGATATGCATATGTATATATTGTACACACAAACACACACCCACACGCCACACACACACACCACACATCACACCCACACATATATATATATATATATATATATATATATATGTTATAATATATATATATATATATATATATATGTTATGTATATAATATATAAATAATTTATGGAGATTAGATATAAGGATATAGATAGATCTAATAGTATGTGTGTGTGTGTGTATATCTATATATCTATATCTATATATATAATATCTATATATATTATATATCTAATAATAAATATATAATATCTAAAATAGGTATCTCTCTTAGGAATATATCTATATATATAGATACTATATATAATATATATACTATATATATACTATAATTATATGCACTTAGATTTCTCTCTCTCTCTCCTCTCTCTCTCTCTGTATATATCTTATCTATCGATCAATCTATCTATCTAATATATATATATATATATATATATAT
>NW_023659408.1:0-73673 GCF_015228065.2 Penaeus monodon
TCATCATTATTGCAATTATTATCTCATTATTGCAATAATTATCATTTTATTGCAATTATTGCAGTTATAATATAATATTTTTACAATCTATACTATAACAACTACAATAATAATAGTAATAACAATAATAATAACATAATAACGTTTTATATCATTATTAATCAATTATTTTAATTAATATCGTTATTACTGTAATTATTACTGTTTAATGATTATTTTTTACAATTATACTACGCATAAAAATAATAATAATGATAATTAAACAATAATGAATTAATAACAATATTATAACAATTGGTATTATTATAATTAGACTTATTATTATTATTACTGTTATTATTACAGTTATACTATATTTTTGCAATAATACTAATAATTAAAGTAATCATACTAATAATAATAATAATAATAATAATAATAATAATACATTAATCATAATAATATATAATAAATAATAATACTAATAATAATAATAATAATGATACTAATGCTACTAATGATAAAATGATAATATAATGATAATAGTAATATACTAATAATCATCAATGTTATCGCAGATTCTCTTTATTCTCACTTTTATCATCATTATGTCCATGATTATCGAATTCAGGTAATTATTATCATTCTTACCCATAATTGCAGAATCATCAAATGATGGAAAACGTCATTTTGGGTCTACTCTCAAAGGCTATATTTCGCAGATTTTGCCCGCTTTTTTCGCCTTTTGGGATTTTTTTTTCTTTTAACATTTTTATTATATAGGACACAATTCCTGTTATTATCATCATTATTATCATGATTTATCTCATATTATCGTTATCATCATCATTATCATCATTATCATCATTATCATCATCATTATCATCATTATGCAATTATTTTCATCATTATGCATAAGTCTCATTATTATTGCAATGTATTGCATTTATAATATTAGTGTACATCTATACTAATTAACAACTACAATAATAATAGTAATAACGAATATAATAAACATCATAACGTTTTTTATAATCATTATTTATATCATTATTTTAATTTATATCGTCTTCGTAATAATTACTGTTATAATGATTATTTTTTACAATTATACTACCAGTAAATAAAATAATGATAATTTATAACATAATGATATTAATCCCAATATTATAAAACAATTGGTAGTATTATAATTATACTTATTATTATTTATTATTGTATTTTACAGTTATAATATATTGTTTGGCAATAATACTAATAATGAAAGTAATAATAATAATAATATAATAATAATAATAATAATAATAATAATAATAATAATAATAATAATATAATAATAATAATGATAATAATGATAATAATGATAATACTGAGACTAATAATGATAATAGTAATAATACTAATAATCCATCAATGGTTATCCAGATTCTCTTTATCTCACTTTTATCATCATTATTGTCATGATTAATAGAATTCCAGGTAATTATTATCATTATTACCTAATAATTGCCCAGAATCATCAAATGAATGGAAAAACGTCATTTTGGAGTCTACTCTCAAAAGGCTATATTTCGCTAGATTTTGCCGCTTTTTCGATTTTGGATTTTTTTTCTTTTGACTTTTTTTATATTATATATGGACACAATTCCTGTATTATCATCATTATTATCATGATTATCCTCATTATTATCGTTAGCATCATCATTATCCATCATTATCATCATTATCATCATCATTATCATCATTATTAGCCATTATTATCATCATTATTGCAATAATTATCATTATTATTGCAATTTATTGCAAGTTATAATATATATTTTTACGATCTATACTATAACAACTACAATAAATAAGAGTAATAACATACTAATACAATAATAACGTTTTTATAATCATTATTTTATATCATTATTTTTAATTAATATCGTTATTAACTGTAATTATTACTGTTATAATGATTATTTTTTACATTATACTACCAGTAAAATAATAATAATGATAATTATAACAATAATGAATATAATAACATATTATCACAATTCGTATTATTATCATTATACTTATTATTATTATTATTGTTATTATACAGTTATAATATATTTTTTGGCAATAATACCTAATATTAAAGTACTAATAATAATAATAATAATAATACTAATAATAAATAATAATAATATAATATAATAATAATAATAATGATAATAATGATAATAATGATAATAATGATAGAATAAGATAATGTATAATACTAATAATCATCATGTTATCCAGGATTCTCTTTATTCTCACTTTTATCATCATTATTGTCATGATTAATAAATTCAAGGTAATTATTATCATTATTACCCTAATTAATTGCAGAATCATACAATGAATGGAAACACGTCATTTTGGAGTCTACTCTCAAAAGGCTATATTTCGCTAGACTTTGCCGCTTTTTCGACTTTTGGGATTTTTTTTCTTTTACTTTTTTTTATGTACATATTACACAATTCCTTTTATATCATCATTATTAATCATGATTAGCATCATTATTCTCGTTATACATCATCATTACATCATTATCTCATTATTCATCATCAGTATCATCATTATTTGCATTATTATCATCATTATGCAATAATTACATTAATTATTGCAATTATTGCAGTTATAATATATATTTTTAACATCTAACTAAAACAACTACAATACTAATAGTAGTAACAATATATAACATATACGTTTTTTATAATCATTATTTATATCATTATTTTATTACTATCGTTATTACTGTAATTATTACTGTTTATAATGATTATTGTTTACATTAACTACCAGTAAAAATAATAATATTGAGAATTATAACAATAATGATATTAATAACATATTATAACAATTCGTATTATTATAGTATGACTTATTATTTTATTATGGTATATTACAGTTATAATATATTTTTTGGCAATATACTAATAATTAAAGTAATACTAATAATAATAATAATAATAATATAATAATAATAATAATAAATAATAATATATAATGATATAATGATAATAATGAATAATTAATGATAATATTATGATAATAGTAATAATACTAATAATCTCAAATTTCTCCGATTCTCTTTATTCTCACTTTTATCATCATTATTGTCATGATTAATAATTCAGTAAGTATTGTCATTATTACCTAATAATTGCCAGAATCATCAATGAATGGAAAAACGTCATTTTGGAGTCTACTCTCAAAAGGGCATATTTCGCTACATTTGCCGCGTTTTCGACTTTGGGATTTTTTTCTTTTACTTTTTTTTTATTATATTGGACACAATTCTGTTATATCATCATTATTATCATGATTATCATCATTATGATCGTTTATCATCATCATTATCATCCATTATCATCATTATCATCATCATTATCATCATTATTGCAAATTATTATCATCATTATGCAATAATTATCTTATTATTGCAATTATTGCGTTTATATATATTTTTTACATCTAATACTATAACACTACAATAATAATAGTAATAACATAATAATAACATAATAACTTTTTTATAATCATTATTTATATCATTATTTTAATTAATATCGTTTATAACGTAATTATTACTGTTTATAATGATTATTTTTTTACAATTATACTACCAGTAAAAAAATAATTCTGATAATTATAACAATATGATATTAATAACAATTATTAATAACATTCGTATTATGTTAATATACTTTTATTATTAGTATTGTTTATTATTACAGTTTAATATATTTTTTGCAATATACTAATAATTAAAGTAATAATATAATAATAATAATAATAATAATAATAATAATAATATAATTATAATAATAATAAGATAATAATAATAACAATAATGCTGATGATAATAATGATAATATGAATAATAAAATGAACTAGTATAATACTATATCACAATGTTTATCCAGATTCTCTTTATCTCACTTTTATCATCATTATTGTCATGATTCATAGAATTCAGGTAATTATTTATCATTATTACCCTAATATTGGCCAGAATCATCAATGAATGGAAAAACGTCATTTTGGAGTCTACTCTCAAAAAGCTATATTTCGCTAGATTTTGCCGCTTTTTCGACTTTTGGATTTTTTTTGCGTGTTAAAACCTTTTTTTTTATTATATATGGACACAATTTCCTGGTATTATCATCATTATGAATCATGATTATCATCATTATTATCGTTATCATCATCATTATCAATCATTATCATCATTATCATCATCATTATCATCATTATTGCCAATTATTATCATCATTATTGCAATAAATTATCATTATTATTGCCATTATGCAGTTTATAAACTATATATTTTTACATCTATACTAATAACACTACAATAATAATAGTAATAACAATAATATAACAATCATACCGTTTTTATAATCATTATTTTATCATTCTTTTAAATTTTAATATCGTTATTACTGTAATTATTACTGTTATAATGATTATTTTTACATTTACTACCATAAAATAATAATCATGATAATTATAACAATACTGATATTAATAACAATCATTATAACAATTCGTTTATTATAATATATACTTTATTATTATTATTATTGTTATTATTACAGTTATAATATATTTTTTGCAATAATACAATAATTAAAGTATAATAATAATTAATAATAATAATAAAATAATGATATAATCATAATAAATAATAATAATATGTAATAATGATAATAAGTAATAAGGATAAAATAATGATAATAGTAATAATACTATATCATCAAATGTTATCCAGAATCTCTTTATTCTCACTTTTTCATCATTATTGCATGATTAATAGAATCGGTATATTATCATTATTACCCTCTATTCCAGAATCATCAAAATGAATGGAAAACGTCATTTTGGAGTCTACTCTCAAAGGCTATTTTCGCTAATTTGGCCGCTTATTCGACTTTGGATTTTTTTTTCTTTAACCTTTTTTTTATATATATAGACACAATTCCTGTTTATTATCTCATTATTATCATGATTATCATCATTTATCGTTATCATCATCATTATCATCATTATCTCTTATCATCATCATTATCATCATGATTGGCAATTATTATCACCCCGCATTAGTGCAATAATTATCATTATTATTGCAATTATTGCAGTTATAGAGATATATTTTTACATCTATACTATAACAACTCAATAATAATAGTAATACAATAATAATAACAATAATACGTTTTTTTAAATAATCATTATTTATATCATATTTTAATTAATACGTATTAATGTAATTATTACTGTTATAATGATTATTTTACAATTTTTACTACAGTAAAAATAATAATAATGATAATTATCACAATAATGATATAATAACAATATTATAACAATTCGTATTATTAATAATTATACTTATTATTAGTATTATTGTTATTATTACCGTTAGACTCTATATTTTTGGTCAGCACTAATACTAATAATTAAAGTGATATAATAATATAATAATATAATAATAATAATAATATAATAATACTATATAATAAGAATAATGATATAATGCTAATAATGATATAAGATAAGAATAATGATAATAGTAATATACTAATAAGTCATCAAATGTTATCCAGATCTCTTTATCTCACTTATCTCATTATTGTCATGATTAATAGAATCAGGTAATTTTATCATTATTACCCTAATAATGCAAATCATCAAATGATGGAAAAAACGTCATTTGAGTCTACTCTCAAGGCTATATTTCGCTAGATTTTGCCGCTTTTTTCGACCTTTTGGATTTTTTTTCTTTTAACCTTTTTTATTATATATGACACAAATTCTGTTATTATCATCATTATTACATGAATTATCACATTATTAGCGTTATCATCATCATTATATCATCATTATCATCATTACAGCATCATTATCTCATTATTGCAATTATTATCATCATTATTGCAATAATGATCATTATTATTGCAATTATTGCAGTATAATTATATTTACATCTATACTAATAAAAAACTACAATAATAATAGTAAATACCAATAATAATAACATAATACGTTTTTATAATCCTATTATATCATTAATTTTAATTAATATCGTTAATTACTGTAATTTACTGTATAATGATATTTTTACAATTATACTACAGTAAAAAATAATAATAATGATATTATAGACAATAATGATATTATAACAATATTACAACAATTCGTATATTATAATTATACTTTATTATTATTATTATTGTTTATTATTACAGTTATAATATTATTTTTGGCATAATAACTAATAATTAAAGTCTAATAATTAAATAATAATAATAAATAAATATAATTAATAAAAATAATAATAAATATAATAATAATAATAATCATGATAATAATGATAATAATGATAATAATGATAATAATACTGATAATAGTAATAATACTAAATAACATCAAATGTTATCCAGATTCTCTTTATTCTCACTTTTTATCTCATTATTGTCAGTTAATAGAATCAGGTAATTATTATCATTATTACCTAAGAATTGCCAATCATCAAATGAATGGAAAACGTCATTTTTGAGTCTACTCTCAAAGGTATATTTCGCTAGATTTTGCGCTTTTTCGACTGTTGGGATTTTTTTCTTTTACCTTTTTTTTTATTATATATGGACACAATTCCCTGTTATATCATCATTATTACATGATTATCATCATTATTATCGTACTCACACATTATCATCATTTATCATCATTATATCATCATATCATCATTATTGCAATTATTATCATCATTATTGTAAAAAATAATTTCATTATTCTTGCAATTATTGCAGTTATAATTATATATTTTTTACATCTATACTAATAACATACATACATAATAGTAAATAACAATAATAATAACATAATAACGTTTTTATAATCATTATTTATATCATTATTTTAATTATACTCGTTTACTTAATTATTACTGTTAGAATGATTATTTTTACAATTATACTACCTAAAAATAATATCATGTCTATTATAACAATAATGAATATTTAACATATTATAACTTCGTATTATTATAATTATACGTATTATTATATATTGTTTATTATTACAGTTTTATAATATATTTTTTTGGCAATAATACTAATAATTAAAGTAATAATCATATAATATAATATAATAATAATAATAATATAATAATAATTAATAATAATAATAATAATAATAATATATAATGATGATAATAATGATAATAATGATAATAATATAATAATAATGATAATAGTATAATACTAATAATCATTCAAATGTTATCCAGATTCTCTTTTATTCTCACTTTTATCAGTCATTATTGTCATGATTAATAGATTCAGGTAATTATTATCATTATTACCCTAATAATTGCCAGAATCATCAAATGATGGAAAAACGTCATTTTGGGAGTCTACTCCTCAAAGGCTATATTTCGCTAGATTTTGCAGCTTTTTCGGACTTTTGGATTTTTTTCTTTACCTTTTTTTTATTATATATGACACAATTTCCTGTTATTTCATCATTATTATCCATGATTATCATCATTATTATCGGTTATCATCATCATTAGCATCATTATCATCATTATCATCATACATTATCATCATTTATTGCAATTAGTATCATCATATTTGCATAATTATCAGTATTATTGCATTATTGCAGTATAATATATATTTTTACATCTATACTAAATCACAACTACATAATAATATAATAACAGAATAATAACAAATAATAACCGTTTTTATATCATTATTTATATATTATTTTATTAAAATATCGTTATTACTGTAATTTATTACTGTTTATAATGATTATTTTTACAATTATACTACCAGTACAAATAATAATACTGATAATTATAACAATAATGAATTAAGAACAATATATACAATCGTATTTATTATAATTATACTTATTACTATTATTATTGTTATTATTACAGTTATAATAAAGTTTTTTGGCAATATACTAATAATTAAAGTAATAATATAATAATAATAATATAATAATAATAATAATAATATAATAATAATAAGATAATAATAATGATAATATGATAATAATGATATAATGATAATACTAATGATAATAGTAATAATACTAATAATTCTCAAATGTTATCCAGATTCTCTTATTCTCACTTTATCATCATTATTGTCATGATTATGATAGAATTCAGGTAATTATTATCATTATTACCCTAAATAATTGCCAGAATCATACAATGAATGGGGAAAAACGTCATTGTGGAGTCTACTCTTCAAAAGGCTATAATTCGCTAGATTTTGCCGCTTTTTCGCTTTTGGGATTTTTTTTTTCTTTTACCTTTTTTATTATATAGGACACAATTTCCTGTTATTATTCATCATTATGATCATGATTATCATCATTATTATCGTTATCATCATCATATCATCATTATCATCATTATCATCAATCATTATCATCATTATTTCAATTATTATCATCATTATTGCAATAATTATCATTATTATGGCAATTATTGCAGTTATAATATATAGTTTTACATCTAGACTAATAACAACTACAATCCTAATAGTAATAACAATAATAATAACAATTAATAACTTTTATATCATATTTTATCATTATTTTAATTATATCGTATTACTGTAATTATTCTGTTATAATGTTATTTTTTTTTTACGAATTTATACTACCAGTAAAAATAATAAATGATAATTATAACAAATGATATTAATACAATATTATAACAATTGGTATTATTTATAATTATACTTATTATTATTCTTAGTGTTTATTATTACATTATAATATATTTTGCAATAAATACAATAATTAAAGTACTAATAATAATCATAATACTAATAATAATAATATAATAATAATACTAATATAATAATAATAATAATAATAATAATAATAATAAATGATAATAATGTATAATAATGATCTAATGATAATAATAATGATAATAGTATAATACTAATAATCATCAAATGTTAGCCGATTCTCTATCTCACTTTTATCATCATATTGTCATGATTAATAAGATTCAGCGTATTATTAGCATTATTACCCTAATAATTGCCAGACTCATCAAATGATGGAAAAACGTCCATTTGGAGTCTACTCTCAAAGCTATATTTTCGCTAGTTTTGCCCGCTTTTTCGACTTTTTGGATTTTTTTTCTTACCTTTTTTTATTATATATGGACACAATTCTGTTATTTATCATCATTATTATCATATTATCATCATTATTATCGTTATCATCATCATTTATCAATCATTATCATCATTATCATCATTATTATCATGATTTTTGCAATTATTATCATCATTATTGCCATTATCATTATTATTGCGATTACTGCAGTTATATATATATTTTTACTTCCTATACTAATAACAACTACAATAATAATAGTAATAACATAATAATAACAATAATAACGTTTTTATAATCATTATTTATATCATTATTTTAATTAAAATTCGTTATTTTACGGTAATTATTACTGTTATAATGATTATTTTTACAATTTATACTAACCATAAAAATGATAATAATGATAATTATAACATAATGATATGACATAACAATATATAACATTGGTATTATTATAATTATACTTATTAATTATTATTATTGTTATTATTACAGTTATAATATGTTTTTTTGGCATAATACTAATAATTAAAGTAATAATAATAAATAATAATAATATAATAATAATAATAAATAATAATAATAAATTAATAAATAATAATATAATAATCTAATAATAATGATAGATAGTAATAATACTAATAATCATCAAATGTTATCCGATTCTCTTATTCTCACTTTTATTCATCATTATTGTCATGATTAATAGAATTTCAGGTAATTATTATCATTATTCCCTAATAATTTTGCCAGAAATCATCAAATGATGGCAAAAACGTCATTTTGGAGTTCTACTCTCAAAGGCTATATTTCGCTAGATTTTGCCGCTTTTGCGACTTTTGGATTTTTTTTTCTTTTACTTTTTTTTTATTATATATGGACACATCTGTTTATTATCATCATTATTATTCATGATTATCATATTATTATCGTTATCATCATCATTATCATCATTATCATCATTATCATCATCATTATCAATCATTATTGCATTATTTATCATCATTATTGCAATATTATCATTATTATTGCAATATTGCAGTTATAATATATATTTTTACTCTATACTAATAACAACTACAATAATAATAGTAATACCATAGAATAACAATAATAACGTTTTTATATAAAAAAATTATTTATATCATTATTTTAATAATATCTTATTAACTGTAATTATTACTGGTTATAATGATTATTTTTACAATTATACTACCAGTAAAAAATAATATACTGTAATTAATAACATAATGAATTAATAACGAATATTATAACAATTCGTATTATTATAATTATACTTATTATTATATTAATTGTTATTTTACAGTTATAATATATTTTTTGGCAATAATAACGAATAATTAAGTAATAATAATAATAATAATAATAATAAAATTATAATAATAATAATAATAATAATAATAATAATAATAATAACAATGATAAGAATGATAATAATGATAATAATGATTAAATAATAATGATAATAGTAAATCTTAATTAATCATCAATGTTATCCAGATTCTCTTTAATTCCACTTATCCTCAGTAATTGTCTGATTAATAGAATTCAGGTATTATTACATTATTACCCTAATAATTGCCAGAATCATCAAATGATGGAAAAACTCATTTGAGTCTACTCCTCAAAGGCTATATTTCGCTAGATTTTTGCCGCTTTTTGTCACGGGAACTTTTGTGATTTTTTTTCTTTTACATTTTTTTTTTATTAATATATGGACACAATTCTGTTATTATCATCATTATTATCACTGAATTATCATCATTATTATCGTTATCAATCATCATTATCATCATTATCATCATTTTTCATCATCATTATCTCATATTCAATTATTATCATCATTATTCAATAATTATCATTATTATTGCAATTATTGGTCAGTTATAATATATATTTTTACATCTATCCTACTAAACAACTACAATAATAATAGTTATACAATAAGAATAACAATAATACGTTTTTATAATCATTATTTATATCATCTTTTATTATATCGTTTTACTGTAATTATTACTGTTATAATGATTATTTTTACAATTATACTACCAGTAAAAATAATAATTATGATAATTATAACAATAATTAATATTAATAACAATATTTAACACTTCGTATTATTAATAATTATACTTATTAAGTATTATTTTGTTATTATTACAGTTATAATATATTTTTTGGCATAAACTAATAAGTAAGGTAATAATAATAATCATAATAATAATAATAATAATATATATAATAATAATAATAATGATAAAAGATGATAATAATGATAAAGAATGATAATAAATACTGATAATAGTAATATACTAATAATCATCAAATGTATCCAGATTCTCATTTTTCTCACTTTTATCATCATTATGTCATGTATTAATAGAATTCAGTATTTATTATCATTTATTACCCTAATAATTGCAGAATCATCAAATGAATGGAAAAACGTCTTTTGGAGTCTACTCATCAAAGCTATATTTCGCTACATTTTGCCGCTTTTTCGACTTTGGATTTTTTTCTTTTACCTTTTTTTTATATATATGACACAATTCCTGTTATTAATCATCATTTATTATCATGATTATCATCATTATTATCGTTATCATCATCATTATCATCATTATCATCAGTATCATCATCATTATCATCATTATTGGAAGATTATTAGCATCATTTTGCATAATTATCATTATTATGCAATTTATTGCAGTTAAGAATATATATTTTTACATCTATACTATAACACTACAATTATACTAGTATAACAATAATTACATCACATAATAACGTTTTTATAATCATTATTTATATCATTATTTTAATTAATATCGTTATACTGTAATTATTACTGTGATAATGATTATTTTTTACAATTTATCTACCAGGAAATAATAATAATGATAATTATCACATAATGATATTAATAACATATTATAACAATTCGTATTATTATAATTATACTTATTATTATTATTATTTGTTATGATTACAGTTATAATATATTTTTTGGCCAAATTATAATTAATATACTAATAATTAAAGTAATAATAATAATAATAATAATAATTAATGATAATAATGCTAATAATGATAATAATTATAATAATAATGATAATAGTAATATACTATAATCATCAACTGTTATCCAGATTCTCTTATTCTCACTTTTATCATCTTATTGTCATGATTAATAGAATTCAGGTATATTTCATTATTACCCTAATAATTGCAGAATCATCAAATGAATGGAAAAAACGTCATTTTGAGTCTACTCTCAAAAGGCTATATTTCGCTAGATTTTTGCCGCTTTTTCGACTTTGGATTTTTTTCTTTACCTTTTTTTATATCTAGGACACATTCCTGTTATTATCCATCTTATTATCATGATATCATCATTATTATCGTTATCATCATCATTATCATCATTATCATCATTATCATCATCATTATCATCATTATTGGCAATTATTATCATCATTATTGCAATAATATCATTATTATTGCAATTATTGCAGTTATATATATATTTTTACATCTATACATACAACTACAATAATATAGTAATAACATAATAATACAAATAATAACGTTTTTATAATCAGTACTTATATCATTATTTTAATTAATATCGTTATTACTGTAATTATAACTGTATAATGATTATTTTTACATTATACTACCAGTAAAAGAATATAATGATAATTATAACAATAATGATATTTTTTTTAATACAATATTATAACATTCGTATTATTATATTATACTTATTAGTTATTATTATTGTTATTATTCAGTTATAATATATGTTTTTGGCATATACTAAATAAATTAAAGTAATAATATAATAATAAAATAAATAATAATAATAATACAAAAATAATAATATAATAATAATAATGATTAATAAGATAATATGATAATATGATAATCACTAATGATCATAGTAATAATAACTAATAATCATCAAATTGTTTATCCAGATTCTCTTTATTCTCACTTTTATCATCATTATTGTCATTATTAATAGAATTCAGGTAATTTATTATCATTATTACCCTAATATTTGCCAGAATCTCAAATGAATGGAAAAAAACGTCATTTTGGAGTGCAGAACCTCGCAAAGGCTATATTTCGCTAGATTTTGCCGCTTTTTTTCGACTTGGGATTTTTTTTCTTTACCTTTTTTATTATATATGGACCGACAATTTCCTGTTCTTATCATCATTATTATCATGATACTCTCATCATTATTTCGTTTCATCATCATTATCATCATTATCATCATTATCATCATCCTTATCATCATTATTGCAATTTATTATCATCATATTGCAATATTATCATTATTATTGGCAATTATTGCGAGTTTATAATATATATTTTTGTTTTACATCTATCTAATACAACTACAATATATAGTAATAACAATAATAATAACAATAATACGTTTTTTATAATCATTATTATATCATTATTTAGATTAATATCGTTATTACTGTAATTATTACTGTATAATGAATTATTTTTACATTATACTACCAGTAAAATATAATAATGATAATTATACATATGAATCTTAATAACATATATAACAATCCGTATTATTATAATTATAACTATTAAGTTATTATTATTGTTATTATTTACAGTTATAATATATTTTTTGGCAATAATACTAATAATTAAAGTAATAATAAAATAATAATAATAAGAATAATAATAATAATAATAATATAATAATAATAATAATAATAATGATAATAATGAGAATAATGATACATAAATGATAATAATAATGATAATAGTAATAATACTAATAATCATCAAATGTTATCCAGATTCTCATGTTATTCTCACTTTTCATCCTTATTGTCATGATTTAATAGATCAGGTAATTATTATCATTATTACCTAATAATTGCAAAGAATCATCAAATAATGGAAAAACGTCATTTTGAGTCTACTCTCAAAGGCTATACTTTCGGGGGCTAGATTTTGCCGCTTTTTCGACTTTTGGGATTTTTTTTTCTTTTAACCTTTTTTTTATATATATGGACACAATTCCTGTTTTATCATCATTAGTATCATGATTTCATCATATTATCGTTATCAAATCAAATCAATTATCATCATTATCATCACATTATCATCATCATTATCATCATTATTTTGCCATTATATCATCATTATTCAATAATTATCATTATTATTGCAATTATGGCAGTTATAATATATATTTTTACATCTATACTAATAACAACTACATAATAATAGTAATAACAATGAATAATACAATAATACGTTTTTATAATCATTATTTATATCATTATTTTAATTATAATGCCGTATTACTGTAAATTATTACTGTTATAATGATTATTTTTTACAATTATACTACCAGTAAAATAATAATAATGATTATTATATACACATAATGAGATTAATAACAATATTTACAATTCGTATTATTATATTATACTTTAGTATTATTATTATTGTATTATTACAGTTATAATATATTTTTTGGGCAATAATACTAATATTAAAGTAATAAATAATAATAATAATAATAATAATAATAATAATAATAATGATAAAATGGATAATAAGATAATAATATAATCATAATGAATAATAGTAAATAATACTATAATCCTCAAATGTTATCCAGATTCTCTTATTCTCACTTTTATCATCATTATTGTCCCATGATTATAGAATCAGGGTAATTATTATCATTTACCCTAATAATTGCTCAGAATCATCAAATGAATGGAAACACGCATTGGAGTCTACTCTCACAAGGCTATATTTCGCTTAGATTTTGCCGCTTTTTCGACTTTTGGGATTTTTTTTCTTACCTTTTTTTTATATATATGGAACAATTCCTGTTATTATCATCATTATTATCATGATTATCATCATTTTATCGTTTATCATCATCATTATCATCATTATCATCATTCGCATCATCATTAATCATCCATTATTGGCAATTATTATGATCATTATTGCAATAATTATCATTATATTGCAATTATTGCGTTATAATATATATTTTTACATCTATACTTAATAACACTACAATAATAAGAGTAATAACAATAATAATAACAATAATAACGTTTTTTATAATCATTATTTATATCATTTTTATTAATCTCGTTATTATGTAATATTACTGTTATAATGATTATTTTTTCAATATACTACCAGTAAAAATAATAATAATGATAATTTATAACATAATGTATGAATAACATATATAACAATTGGTATTATTATCATTATCTACTTATTATTATGATGATTGTTATTATTACAGTTATAATATATTTTTTGGCCATAATACTAATAATTAAAGTAATAATAATAATAATAATAATATAATAATAATAATAATAATAATAATAATAATAATAATAATAATAAATAAAATAATAATAGATCGATAATAATGATAATATGATAATAATGATAATAAAATGATAATAGTAATAGACACTAATAATTCATCAAATGTGTTCCAGATTCTCTTTATTCTCCCTTTTATCATCATTATTGTCATGATTAATAGAATTCAGGTAATTATTATCATTGATTACCTCTAATAATTGCAGAATCATCAATGAATGGAAAAAACGTCATTTTTGGAGTCTACTCTCAAAAGCTATATTTTCGCTAGATTTTGTCCGCTTTTTTCGACTTTTGGATTTTTTTTTCTTTTACTTTTTTTTTATTATCTTGGCACAATTCTGTTATTATCCTCATTTTATCATATTATCATCATTTATTATCCGTTTATCATCATTCATTATCATCATTATCATCATTATCATCATCTTATCAATCATTATTGCAATTATTATCATCATTATTGCAATATTATCATTATTATGCAATTATTGCAGTTATAATATATATTTTTACATCTATACTAATAACAACTACATAATAATAGATAACATAATAAAACAATAATAACGTTTTTTATATCTTATTTATATCATTATTTTAATTAATATCGTTATTACTGTCTCGTTCATTATTACTGTTATAAGATTATTTTTACAATTATACTGAAAAAACCGAGGTATAAAAATAAGGAATAATGATAATTATAACAATAATGAATTAATTAACAATATTATAACAATTCGTATTATTTAATTATACTTATTATTATTATTATTGTTATTATTACAGTTATAATAATTTTTTTGGCAATATGCTAATAAATAAGTATAATAATAATAATAATAATAATAATAACTAATAATTAATAATAATATAATAATAATAATATAATAATATGATAATAGATGAGAATAATGATAATAATGATAATAAATAATGATAATAGTAATAATACTAATAATCATCAATGTTATCCAATTCCTCTTTATTCTCACTTTTATCATCATTAATTGTCATGATTAATAGAATCCAGGTATTATTAAAAATAAAAAATTTTACCTAATAATTGCAGAATCATCAAATGAATGGAAAAAACTTCCATTTTGGAGTCTACTCTCAAAAGCTATATTTCCGCTAGATTTTGCCGCTTTTTCGACTTTTGGATTTTTTTTCTTTTACTTTTTTGTATTATATATGGAGCACATTCGTTATTATCATATTATTATCATGATTATCATCATTATATTAGCGTTATCATCATCATTATCTCATTATCATCATTATCATCATCATTTCATCATTATTGCAATTATTACATCATTATGGCCAATAATTATCATTATTATTGCAATTATTGGCAGTTTATAATATATATTTTAATCTATACTAATACAACTACAATAATACTAGTAATAACATAATAATAAGCAATAATAACGTTTTTATAATCATTTATTTATATCATTATTATTTAATAGCGTTATTACTGTAATTATTACTGTTATAATGATTATTTTTTACAATTCTACTACCATAAAATATAATAATGAGAATTATAACAATAATGATATTACTTAACAATAATTCTCACATTCGTATTATTATATTATACTTATTATTATTATTATTGTTATATTACAGTTATAATCATTTTTTGGCATAATACTAATATTAAAGTAATAATAATACTAATATAATAATACTAATATAAAATATAATAATATATAATAATCAATAATAATGAGATAATGATAATAATGATATAATGATATAAATAAGGATAATAGTAATATACTAATAATCATCAAATGTTATCCAGATTCTCTTATTCTCACTTATCATCATTATTGTCATGATTAATAGAATTTCAGGTATATTTCATTATTACCCTACTACTTTGCCAGAATCATCATGAATGGAAAAACGTCATTTTGGAGTCTACTCTCAAAGCTATATTTCCGCTAGATTTGCCGCTTTTCGACTTTTGGAATTTTTTTTCTTTACTTTTTTTTATTATATAATGGCACACTTCTGTTTATTTATCATCATTATTATCAGATTATCCTCATTATCATCATCATCATCATCATTATCATCATTATCATCATTAGCATCATCATTATCATCCATCATTGCCATTATTATCATCATTATTGCAATAATATCATTATTATTGCAATTTGGAAAAAAAAAAAAAAAAAAAAAAAAAAAAAAAAAAATCATGGGCTGGGGACACACAGTTATAATATTATTTTTACATCTATACTAATGAACAAACTACAATAATAATAGTAATAACATAATAATAACAATAATAACGTTTTATAATCATTATTTATATCATTATTTTAATTAATATCGTTTATTTTACTGTAATTTATTACTGTTATACGGATTATTTTTACAATAAACTACCAGTAATAATAATAATTATAATTATAACAATAAATGATATTATAACAATATTATAACCATTGGTATATATAATTATACTTATTATTATTATTATTGTTATTATTACAGTTATAAATATATTTTTTTTTGGCAATAATACTAATAATTAAGTATAATAATATAATATAATAATAATATAATAATAATATAATAATTAATAATAATATAATAACAATGATAATACTGATAATAATGATAATAAAATAATAATACTGATAATTCGTAAATAATACTAATAACATCAATGTTATCCAATCCTCTTTATTCTCAACTTTTATCATCATTATTGTCATGATTAAGTAGCATTCAGGTATTATTATCATTTATTACCCTAATAATTGCCAGAATCATCAAATGAATGGAAAAAAACGTCATTTTTTTTGGAGTCTACTCTCAAAAGGCTATATTTCCGCTAGATTTGCCGCTTTTTCGACTTTTGGGATTTTTTTTCTTTACCTTTATTTTTTATTGATATATGGACCACAATTCCTGTTATTATCATCATTATTATCATGATTATCATCATTATTATCGTTATCAATCACATTATCATCATTTATCATCATTATCATCATCATTATCTCATTATTGCAATTATTATCTCATTATTGCAATAATTATCATATTATTGCAATTATTGCAGTTATTAATATTATTTTTTTACATCTATAACTAATACACCTCAAGATAATAGTAATAAACAATAATAATAACAAAATTAACGTTTTTATAATCATTATTTATATCATTATTTTAATTAATCTCGTGATTACTGAATTATTACTGTTATAAGGATATTTTTTACAATTATACTACCGTAAAATAAGATAATATGATAATTATAACAATAATGATATTAATAACAAATATTATAACAATCGTATTATTCTATATTATACTTATTATTATTATTAGTGTTATTATTACGTTATAATATATTTTTTTGGAATAATACTAATATTACGTAATAATAAAATAATAATAATATCAATTAATAATAATAATGTGAATAAGAATAATAACAATTATGATAATATAATAATAATGATAATAATGGATAATAATGATAATATGATAATAATAATGATAATAGTAATAATACTAATAATCATCAAATTTATCCAGATTCTCTTTATTCTCACATTAATCATCATTATTGTCTGATTAATAGAATTCAGGTATTATTATCATTATTACCTAATAATTGCCAAGAATCATCACATGATGGAAAAACTTCATTTTGGAGTCTACTCTCAAAAGGCTATATTTCGCTTATATTTGCCGGGGGGGGGGGGGAGTTCGACTTTTGGGATTGTTTTTTTTTTTTTTTTTCTTTACCTTTTTTTTAATTATATATTAACAATTCCTGTTCTTATCATCATTTATTATCATGATTGATCATCATTATTTATCGTTATCATCACGATTTATCATTCATATCATGCATTATCTCATCATATCATCATTATTGCAATTATTATCATCATTTTGCAATAATATCATTATGAATTGCAATTATTGCAGTATATATTATTTTTACATCTAATACTAATAACAACTACAATAATAATGTAATAACAATAATAATAACAATAATACGTTTTTATAATCATTATTTATGATCATTCTTATTAATTATATCGTGATTACTGTAATTATTACGTTTAATGATTATTTTAAATATACTACATAAAATATAATAATGATATTATAACAATAATGATATTAAATAACATATTATAACAATTCGATTATTATAATTATACTTATTATTATTATGATTGTTATATTATTACCGTTATAATATATTTTTTGGCAATAATCCTAATAATTAAAGTAATAATAATAATAATATAATCATAATAATAATAATAATAATAATAATAATAATAATAATAATAATAATGATAATAATGATAATAAGATAATAATGATATAATAATGTAATAGTAATAATACTAATAATCATCAATGTTTAATCTCACTTCTCTTCTTCTCACTTTTATCATCATTATTGTCATGATTAATAGAATTCAGGTATTATTAATCATTATTACCCTAAAATTGCCAGAATCATCAAATAATGGAAAAAACGTCATTTTTGAGTCTACTCTCAAAGGCTATATTTCGCTAGATTTTGCGCTTTTTCCGACTTTGGGATTTTTTTTCTTTACCTTTTTTTATATATAATGACACAACTTTCATGTTATTACATCATCATTATTATCATGATTATCATCATTATTATCGTTATCATCATCATTATCATCATTATCATCATTATCATCTCATTATCATCATTATGCAATTATATCATCATTATTGCAATAATATATCCATTATTATTGGCATTATTGGCAGTTATAAATATATATTTTTTACATCTTATACTAATAACCACTACAATAATACTAGTAATAACAATATATAACATAATAACGTTTTATAATCATTATTTATATCATAATTTTAATTAATATCGTTTATAATGTAATTATTACTGTTTATAATGATTATTTTACAATTCTACTACCAGTAAAAATATTAATATGATATTATAACAATATGATATATAACAATATTATAAACAATTGTATTATTATAATTATACTTATTATTATTATTATTGTTATTATTACAGTTATAATATGTTTTTTGGCAATAATACTATAATTAAAGTAATATAATAATATAATAATAATAATATAATAATAGAGAATAATAATAAATAATAATAATAAATAATAATAATAATAATAATGATAATAAGATAATAATGATAATAATGACAATAATAATGATAATTCGTAATAATACTAATAATCATCAAATGTTATCCAGAATTCTCTTTATTCTCACTTTTATCATCATTATTGTCATGATTAATAAGATTCAGGTAATTATTGATCATTATACCCTAATAATTGCCAGAATCAATCAAATGAATGGAAAAAACGTCATTTTGGAGTCTACTCTCAAAAGGCTATATTTCCGCTAAGATTTTTGCCGCCTTTTTTCGCCTTTTGGGATTTTTTTTCTTTTACCTTTTTTTTTATTATATATGACACAATCTGTTATTATCATCATATTATCATGAATTATCATCATTATTTCGTTATCATCACATGATCATCATTATCATCATATCCTCCATCATTATCATCATTATTGCAATTATTATCATCATTATTGAATAATTATCATTATTATTGCAATTATTGCAGTTTATAATATATATTTTTTACATCTCTAACTAATACCACTACAATAATAATAGTAATAACAATAATAATCCAATAATACGTTTTATAATCATTATTTATATCATATTTTAACTTAATATCGTATTACTGTAATTCTTACTGTTTATAATGCTTATTTTGACAATTATACTACCAGTAAAAATAATCATATGATAATTATAACATATGAATATTAATAACAATATTATAACATCGTATTATTATAATTATACTTATTATTATTTATTATTGTGGATTATTACAGTTATAATATTTTTTTTGGCATAATACTAATAATTAAAGTAGATATATAATAATATAATAATAATAATCATAATATAATAATAATAATAATAATAAATATAATGATAAAATGATACTAATGAAAAATGTTAATTTATGATAATAAGAATGATAATAGTAATAATACTATAATCATCAAATGTTATCCGATTCTCTTTATTCTCATTTTATCATCATTATTGTCATGATTAATAGAATTCAGGTAATTATTATCATTATTACCCTAATTATTGCCAGAATCATCAAATGAAAGGGAAAAAAAGTCATTTTGGAGTCTACTATCAAAGCTTATTTTCGCTAGATTTTGCCGCTTTTTCGACCTTTGGGATTTTTTTCTTTACCTTTTTTTTATTATATATGGACACAATTCCTGTTATTATCCTCAATTATTATCATGATTATCACATTATATCGTTATCATCATCAATTATCATCATTATCATCATTATCATCATCATTATCATCATGAGTGCAATTATTATATCTTATTGCAATATATCATTATTATTGGCATTATTGCAGTTATAATATTATTTTTTTACATCTATACGAATAACAACTACAATAATAATAGTAATACAATAATAATAACAATAATAACTTTTTTATAAAATCATTATTGTATATCATTATTTTAATTAAATATCGTTATTACTGTAATTATTACGGTTATAATGGATTATTTTTACAATATACTACAGTAAAATAATAATAATGATAATTATAACAATAATGATATTAATTTTAACATATTATAACAATTCGTATTATTATAATTATACTTAATTTATTATTTTATTGTTATTATTACAGTTATAAATTATTTTTGGCATAATACTAATAATTAAAGTACTAATAATAATAATAATAATAAAATAAAATAATAATATAATAAATAATAATAAATAATAATAATATAATGATAATAATGATATAATGATAATAATGATAATAATAATGATAAATATTAATATACTATAATCATCAAATGTATCCATATTCTCTTTATTCTCACCTTTTATCATCATATTGTCATGATTATAGAATCAGGTATTATTATCATTATTACCCTATTTTGCAGAATCATCAAATGAATGGAAAAAACGTCATTTTGGAGTCTACTCCTCCAAAAGGCTATATTTCGCTAGATTTTGCCGCTTTTTCGACTTTTGGGGATTTTTTTTCTTTTACCTTTTTTTTAGTATATATGGCACAATTTCTGTTTATATCGTCATTATTATCATGATTATCATCATTAAGTATCGTTATCATTCATCATTATCATCATTATCATCATTATCATCATCATTAATCATCATTATGCAATATATCATCATTATTGCAATAATATCATTATTATGGCAATTATTGCAGTTATAATATAGATTTGTACATCTATACAATAACAACTACAAGATAATAGTAATAACAATAAAATAACAATATAACGTTTTTTCTAATCATTATTTATATCATTATTTTAAGTAATACGTTATTACTGTAATTATTACTGTTATAATGATTATATTTTAACAATTTATACTACAGTAAAAAATAATATAATGATAATTATAACAATAATGATATTAATTTTTAAAAAACAAATATTATAACAATTCGTAGTATTATAATTATAACTTATTATTATTATTATGTTATTATTACAGTTATAATATATGTTTTGCAATATACTAATACTTAAAGTAATATAATAATAGGTAATAATATATATAATACTAATAAAATAATAAAAAATTTGTAAAAAATATATAATAATACTGAAATAATAATGATAAGAATGATATATGATAATAATAATGATAATAGTAATAATACTAATAATCATCTAATGTATCCAGTTCTCTTATTCTCACTTTTATATCATTATGTCATGATAATAGAATCAGTATTATTATCATTATTACCCTAATAATTGCCAAATCATCAAATGAATGGAAACGTCATTTTGGAGTCTACTCTCAAAGCTATTTTCGCTAGATTTGCCCGATTTTTCGACTTGTTGGATTTGTTTTCTTTACCTTTTTTTTATTATATATGGACACAATTCCTGTATTATCATCATTATTAGCATGATTATCATCATTATTATCGTTATCATCATCATTATCATCATTATGCAAATTATTATCATCATTTTGCAATAATTATCATTATTATTGCAATTATTGCAGTTTATAATATATATTTTTTACATCATACTAATAACAACTACATAAATAATAGTATAACCATAATAATACAATAATAACGTTTTTATAATCAGTAATTTTATATCATTATTTTAATTAATATCGTTATTAACTGTAATTAATTTACTGTTATAATATTATTTTTACAATTAATACTACCATAAAAATAATAATAAGATAATTATAACAATAGATGATATTAATAACAATATTATAACATTGGTACTATTATAATTATACTTAGTATTATTATTATTGTTATTATTACGTTATAATATATTTTTTGGCAATAATACTAATAATAAAGTATACTAAGAATAATAATAATAATAATAATAATAATAATATAATAATAATAATAATAATAATAATATGATAATAATGATAATATGATTAATAATGATGAATAAAATTGCTAGAGTATCATCCTATAATCTCAATGTATCCAGATTTTCTCTTATTCTCACTTTATCATCATTATTGTCATGATTAATAGATTCAGGGTAATTATGATCATTATTCCTAATAATTGCCAGAATCATCAATGATGGAAAACGTCATTTTTGGATCTACTTCTCAAAAGGCTATATTTCGCTAGATTTTGCGCTTTTTCGACTTTTGGGATTTTTTTTCTTTTTACCTTTTTTTTTATTATATAGGGACACAATTCCTGTCGTATTATCATCAATTTATTATCAATATTATCATCATTATTATCGTTATCATCATCATTATCATCATATCATCATTATCATCATCATATCATCATTATTGCAATATTATCATCATTATTGCAATATTATCGTTATTATTGCAATTATTGCAGTTTATAATATATCTTTTTTACTCTATAACTAATAACAAGCTACAATAATAATAGTAATAACAAAATAATAACAATAATAACGTTTTTTATAATCATTAATTTATATCATTATTTTATATTCGTTATTACTGTAATTATTACTGTATAATGATTTATTTTTACAATTATACTCCAGTAAAAATATAATAATGATAATTATAACATAATGATATTAATAACGATAAATATTAAAAATAAATTATAACAATTCGTATTATTATAATTATACTTTATTATTATTATTATTGTTATTAGTACAGTATAATATATTTTTTGGCAATAATACTACCTAATATTAAAGTAATAATAATAATAATAATAATAATAATATAATAATAATAATATAGAATAATAATAATAATAATAATTAATAATGATAATAATGACTAATAATGATAATAATGATATAATAATGATAATAGTAATAATACTAATAATCTCAAATGTTTATCCAGATCTCTTTATCTCACTTTTTATCATCATTATTGTCATGATTAATAGAATTCAGGTAATTATTATCATTATTACCCTAATAATTGCTCAGAATCATCAATGAATGGGAAAAAACGTCATTTTGGATCTACTCTCAAGGCTATATTTCGCTAGATTTTGCCGCTTTTTCGACTTTGGGAATTTTTTTCTTTTACCTTTTTTTTAATTATATATGACACAATTCTGTATATCATTCATTATTAGCATGATTATCATCATTATTATCGTTATCATCATCATTATCATCATTATCATCAATTATCATCATTCATATCATCGTATTGCTCAAATTATTATCATCATTATTGCAATAATTATCATTTATTATTGCCATTATTGCAGTTTATAAATATATATTTTTTACATCTATAAATACTAAAAAATTAAACAACTACAATAATATAGTAATACAATATAATAACAATAATAACGTTTTTTATAATCAGTATTTATATCATTATTTTAATTATATCGTATTACTGTAATTATTACTGGTTATAATGATTATTTTTACAATTATCTACCAGTAAAAATAATAATAATGATAATTTAACAATAATGATATTTAATAAACAATATTATAACAATTCGTATTTTAATTATACTTATTAATTATTATTATTGTTATTATTACAGTTATAATATCTTTTTTTTGGCAATAATACTATAATTAAAGTATATAATAATATAATAATAATATAATAATAATAATAATAATATAATAATAAGAATAATACAATATAATGTAATAATGCTAATAATGATAATAATGATAATATAATGAAATAATAGTAATATACTAATTAATCATCAAATGTTATCCAGAATTCTCTTTATTCTCACTTTTACATCATTATTGTCATGATTAATAGAAATTCAGGTAATTATTATCATTATTACCCTAATAATTGCCAGGAATCATCAATTGAATGGAAAAAACGTCATTTTGGGAGTCTACTCTCAAAAGGCTATATTTCGCTAATTTTGCCGCTTTTTCGACTTTGGGATTTTTTTCTTTTACCTTTTTTTTATTATATATTGACACAATTCCGTTATTATCATCATTATTATCATGATTATCATCATTATTAATCGTTATCATCATCATTATCATCATATCATCATTATCATCATCATTATCATCATTATTGCAAATTTATTATCTCATTATTGCAATACTTATCATTAATTATTGCAATTATTGAGTTATATCTATATTTTTACATCTAGATAATAACACGACATAATAATAGTAATAACAATAATAATAACATAATAAACGTTTTTTAATAATCATTATTTATATCATTATTTAATAATATCGTTATTACTGTATTATTACGTGTTATAATGATTATTTTTACAATAAACTACCATAAAAATAATAATAATGATATTATAACAATAATGATATTATAAGCAATATTATAACAATTGGTATTATTATAATTATACTTATGATTTATTATTTTGTTATATTACAGTTATAATATATTTTTTGCGAATATACTAATAATTAAAGTAATAATATAATGATATAATAATAATAATAATAATACTAATAATATAATAATAATAATAATAATAATAATAATAATGAGAATGATAATATGCTACTAATGATAATAATGATAATCATAATGATAATAGTAAATATACTTAAGAATCATCAAATGTTATTCCGATTCTCTTTATTCTCACTTTTACTCATTTTGTCATGATCATAGAATTCCAGGTAATTATTATCATATTACCCTAATAATTGCCAGAATCATCAAATGAATGGAAAAAACGTCCTTTGGAGTCTACTCCATCAAAGGCTATATTTCGCTAGATTTGTCCGCTTTTTCGACTTTTGGGATTTTTTTTTCTTTTACCTTTTTTTATTATATATGGACCAATTCCTGTTATTATCATCATATTAATCATGATTATCAGCTTATTATCGTTATCATCAGCATTATCATCATTATCATCATATCATCATCATTATCATCATTAATTGCAATTATTATCCATCATTATTGCAATAATTATCATTATTATGCAATTATTGCAGTTTTGGATAATATATTTTTTACATCTATATTAATAACAACTACATTATAATAGTACTAACAATATATAACATGATACTTTTTTATAATAATTATTTATATCTTATTTAATTAATATAGTTATTACTGTAATTTAAATTACTGTATAATGATTATTTTTACAATTATACTACCAGTAAAAATAAAATATGATAATTATAACACTAATGAATAATTAATAACAATATTATAACAATTCGTATTCATTATGAATTATACTTTATTATTATTCTTATTGTTATTATTACAGTTAAATATATTTTTTGGCAATAATACGAATAATTAAAGTAATAATAATATACTAATAATAATAATAATATAATAATATAATAATAATAATAATAAGATAATAATGATAATAATGATAATAATGATAATATGATAATAATAATGATAATAGTAATAATACTAATAATCATCAATGTTATCAGATTCTCTTTATTCTCACTTATCATCTTATTGCATGATTTAGAATTCAGTAATTATTATCATTATTACCCTATAATTGCCAGAATCATCAAATGAATGAAAAAACGTCCATTTTTGGAGTCTACCTCTCAAAAGCTATAATTTCGCTAGATTTTGCCCGCTTTTTCGACTTTTGGGATTTTTTTTTTTCTTTTACCTTTTTTTTATTATATATTGCCACAATTCCTGTTATTATCATCATTATTATCCATGATTATCATCATTATTACGTTATCATCAGCATTATCATCATTATCACATTATCATCATCATTATCATAATTATTGAATTATATCGCATTATTGCAATAATTATCATTATTATTGCAATTATTGCAGTTATAAATTTTTTATATTTATTTTTTACATCTATACTAATAACAACTACAATAATAATAGTAATAACAATAATATAACACAATAATAACGTTTTTTTTTTATAATCATTAATTTATATCAATTATTTTAATTAATATCGTTATTACTGTAATTATTTACTGTTATAATGTGATTTTTACAATTATACTACCAGTAAAAATAATTAATGATAATTAATAACAATAATGATATTAATAACATATTATACAATTCTTATTATATAATTATACTTATTATGATTATATTGTTATTATTACAGTTTATAATATATTTTTGGCAATAATAACTAATAATTAAAGTAATAATAATAATAATACTAATAATAATAATATATAATAATTAATAAAATTTAATAATAATAATAATAATAATGATATATGATATAAGATAATAATGGATAAATAATAATGATAATAGTAATATACTAATAATCACAATGTTATCCAGATTCTCTTTATTCTCACTTTTATCATCATTATTGTCATGATTAATAGAATTCAGGTAATTATTATCATTATTACCCTAATACTTGCCAGAATCATCAAATGAATGGAAAAAACTTCATTTTGGAGTCTACTCTCAAAAGGCTATATTTCGCTAGATTTGCCCGCTTTTTCGACTTTTTGGGATTTTTTTCTTTTACCTTTTGTTATTATATATGTACCAATTCCTGTTTATTATCTCATTATTATCATGAATTATCATCATTATTATCGTTATCATCATCATTATCATCATTATCATCATTTATGCATCATCAGTATCATCATTAATTTGCAATTATTATCATATTATTGCAATAATTATCATTATTCTTGCAATTATTGCAGTTGAATATATATGTTTTACATCTATACCTAATAACCACTACATAATAATAGTAATAACAATAATAATAACAATAATAACGTTTTACATGAAAAACATTATTTATATCATTATTTTTAATTAAATCGTTATTACTGTAATTATACTGTTATAATACTGATTTATTTTTTAAACAATTAACTACACCCAAGTAAAAATAATAATAATGAATAATTATAACAAATATGATATTTAATAACAGTTAATTCTAACAATTCGTATTATTATAATTATACTTCATTATTTATTATTGTTATATTAAGTTTATCATAATATTTTTTTGGCAATAATCTAATAATTAAAGTAATAATAATAATATAATAATAATAATAATAATAATAATAATAATAATAATAATAATAATAATAATGATAATAATGATAATAATGATAATAATGATAATAATAAGATAATAGTAATAATACGAAATAATCATCAAATGTTACCCAATTCTCTTATCTCACTTTTATCATCATTATTGTCATGATTAATAGAATTCAGGTCATTATTATCTTATCACCCCAATCTTGCCAGAATCATCAAAGAATGGAAAAAACGTCATTTGGAGTCCTACTCTCAAAAGGCTATATTTCGCTAGATTTGCCGCTTTTTCGACTTTTGGAATTTTTTTCCTTTTACCTTTTTTTTATTTTATGATTATGGGACACACATTTCCGTTATGAAATCATTATTATTCATGATATCATCATTATTAGCGGTTATCATCATACCATTATCATCATTATCATCTTATCTCATCATTATCATCATTATTGCAATTATTATCATCATTATTGCCATAATTTATCATTAACTTATTGCATTATTGGCGTTATAATATATATTTTTACATCTATACTAATAACAACTACCAATAATAATAGTAATACAATAAATAATAACAATAATAACGTTTTTTTATAATCATTATTTATATCATTATTTTAATTAATATCGTTTATTATGTATTATTACTGTTATAATGATTATTTTTACAATTATACTAACCAGTAAAAATAATAATAATGATTAATTATAACAATAAATGATATTAATAACAATATTATAACAATTGGTATTATTATAATTATACTTATTATTATTATTATTGTTATTATTACAGTTATAATATATTTTTTGGCAATAATTACTAAATTAAAGTAATAATAATAATAATACTAATGATGCTAATAATAAGATAATATAATAATAATAAATATAATGATAATAATGATAATAATGATAATAATTGATAACATAATGATAATAGTAATAATACTACTAATCATCAATGTTATCAGATTTCTCTTATTTTCTCCCTTTTATCATCATATTGTCCATGATTAATAGAATTCAGGTAATTATTATCATTATACCTAATAATTGCCGAATCATCAAATGAATGAAAAACGTCAGTTTTGGAGTCTACTCTCAAAGGCTATATTTCGCTAGATTTTGCCGCTTTTCGACTTTGGGATTTTTTTTCTTTACTTTTTTTATTATATATGGACACAATTCCTGTGATTATCATCGATTTTATCATGATTATCATCATTATATCGCTATCATCCATCAATTATCATCATTATCACATTATCATCATCATTATCATCATTATTGCATTATTATCATCAATATTGCATATTTCATTATTAGTGCATATTGCAGTATAATATATATTTTTACATCTATACTAATAACAACTACAATATAATAGTAATAACAATAATAACAATAAAACGTTTTTATAATCATTATTTTATATCATTATTTTTAAATTTAAGTATCGTTATTACTGTAATTATTACTGTTATCATGATTATTTTTACAATTAATACTACCAGTAAAAATAATACTAATGATAATTATAAACAATTAATGCTAGTAATAACAATATTATAAACAATTCGTATTATTATAATTATACTTATTATTATTATTATTGTTATTTTATTACAGTTATAATATATTTTTTGCAATACTACTAATAATTAAAGGTAATAATAATATAATAATAATAATAATATAATAATAATAATAATAATAATAATAATAATAATAATGATAATAATGATAATAATGATAATATGATAATAATAATGATATAGTAATAATCCTAATAATCATCAAATGTTTATCCAGATTCTCTTTATTCTCACTTTTATCAATCATTATTGTCATGATTTAATAGAATTCAGGTAATTATTAGCATTATTACCCTAATAATTGCCAGAATATCAAATGAATGACAAAACGTCATTTTGTAGTCTAACTCTCAAAAGGCTATCATTTCGCTAGATTTTTGCCTTTTTTCGACTTTTGGATTTTTTTCTTTTACCTTTTTTTATTATATATGGACACAATTCCGTTATTATCATCATTATTATCATGATTATCATCATTATTATCCGTTATCATCATCATTGCAAATAAATTGCATGCATAATCATCATCATTATCATCATTATTGAATTATTATCATCATTATTGTCAATAATTATCATTATTATTGCAATTATTGCAGTTATAATATATATTTTTACACTCTATACAATACAACTAACAATAATATAGTAATAACAATAATAATAACAGAATAACGTTTTTTATAATCTTATTTATATGCATTATTTTAATTAATATCGTTTATTACTGTAATTAATTACTGTTATAATGATTATTTTTACATATTATACTACAGTAAAATAATAATATATGATATTAATAACAATAATGATATAATAACAATATTATAACAATTCGTATTATTATAATTATACTTATTATTATTATTATTGTTATTATTACAGTATATATATTTTTTTGGCATAATACTGAAATAATTAAAGTAATAATAATAATAATATAATAGAATACTAATAATAGAATAATATAATATATAATAATAATGTAATAATGATAAGAATTATAATAATGAATAATACTAATGATAATATAATGAATACTAATAATCATCAATGTTATCCAGATTCTCGTTATTCTCACTTTTCAGCATTATTGTCATGATTAATAGAATTCAGGTAATTATTATCATTATTACCCTAATAATTGCCAGAACATCAAATGATGGAAAAAACGTCATTTTGGATCTACTCTCAAAGGCTATATTTCCGCTAGATTTTGCCGCTTTTTCGACTTTTGGGATTTTTTTTTTTCTTTTACCTTTTTTTTATTATATATGGACACAATTCCTGTTATTATCATCATTATTTATCACATGATATCATCATTATTTCGTTATCATCATCATTATCATCATTATCATCATTATCATCATCATTATCATCATTATTGCAATAATTATCATCATTATTGCAATAATTATCATTATGATTGCAATTATTGCAGTTATAATATATATTTTACATCTATACTAATAACAACTACAATAATAATAGTAATAACAATTAATAATAAAATAATAAACGTTTTTAATAATCATTATTTATATCATATTTTATTAATATCGTTATTACTGTAATTATTACTGTATAATGATTATTTTTACATTATACTACCAGTAAAAATAATAATAATATAATTTATAACAATATATATTAATAACAATATTATAACAAATCGTATTATTCTCTCTCTCTCTCTCTCTTCTCTCTCTCTCTCTCTTCTCCTCTCTCTCTCTCCTCTCCTCTCTCTTCTCTCTCTTCTTCTCTCTCTCTTTCCTTTCTCTCCTTCTTCTCTCTCTCTCTTCTCTCTCTTTCTTCTCTCTCTCTCTCTTCCTCTCTCCTCTCCTCTCTCTCTCTCTTCTCTCTCTCTCCCCCTTCCTCCCCTCTTTCTCTCTCTTCTCTCTCCCTCCCCCCTTCTCTTTCTTTCTTCTTTCTCTCTCTCTCTCTCTCTTCCTCTCTCTCTCTCTTCTCTTCTCTCTCTCTCTCTCTCTCTCCTCTTCTCATCTCTACTCTCTCTCTCTCTCCTCTCTCTACTCTACTCTACTCTCATCTGTCATACTTTGTTTTCTGTCTCTAAACTTTCCTCAGTCTGGATGTTTATGGTCTCGCCTCTTTCCTTACTTCTTTTACTCTTTACATCTTAATTTCTCTCTACCTTCTCTCTCCTCTCTCTCCTCTCTCTCTATCTCTACCTCCTCTCTACTCTTATCTCTCTCTCTACTCTCTTCTCTTTCTATGTTCTGTGTACTGTCTCGTGTCTCTCTCTCTCCTCATGTTAACTGTGTCTCGCCTCTCTCTCCTATGTCTGCCTGTGTGTCTTTCTTGTACTGCGTCTTTCTTAGCTTTCCTTTCGTCGTGTGTCTTTGTCTACGTGGATATCTCTATCTCTTTCTAATGTCTGGTCTTCGTTCTGGCACTCTAATCTCTTGATAACTGTCTGCTGGTCTTCTTTCTGTAACTGTGTCTTTGTCTCGTGTTATCTCTCTATTTCTATGTCTGTGTCATCGTAACTCGCATCTCTCTAATATGTCTAGTCTGTGTCTCTGATCTTTCTGTCTGTGTCTATTGATTCTCGTTTCTACTTCGACTCTTTCTAGGCTCGTGTCTTCTGCTCCGTCTACCTCTTCTCTCTCTCTCTCTACTCTACCTCCTCTCTCTCTCTAATTATTCTTCTCTCTCTACAACTCTACTCCTCTCTTCTCTCTTACTGTGTCTTTGTACTGTCTTCAGTTGTAGCCGTACTCTCTCTTTCTCTCTGTCTCTAGACTCTCTAACATCTTATACTGAATCATATGAAAGCAACAACCGTAGTCGTGCGTGTCCATGGCGCTGTTCCAACCGTATCGGTAATGCCCCATTCCCCAACCCTGATGTCAACCGCGCCAAATCATTCGAACCAGAAAGTATCCTCTGCATGATGCGATCAGGTAAGTAATAACAAGCCGCAGTTTAATAATTAAGTTACTATGTAGGTATGAAATATATTTGTTTGAGTGCTTTAACAGTCTTGTGATGTGAGACAAGGAGTGTGCTTGTACAGGGACGGTCCTTGTCCCATCCTCCTCTCCTCTAACTACTACTCTCCTCTCTACTCCTTCTCCTACCTCACCTCTCCTCTACTCTCCCCTCTTCTCCTTTCCGTCCTCCCTTCTCTTCCTCCTACTTCATCCTACTTACTCTATCCTCTTCTAATCCTCATCCTGTTCCCGTACATCCTCCTCCTGAGCATAATATTTATGTTTGATTTTTTTAATTTATTTATTGGATATTGTAAGATATTTATTGATAATGATTAAAGTTTTAAACACTATAATATTTCTATCGAAACAATACCGTTAAATGAACTTAGCTGTTGACGCGGCAGATAATTAAAAATCTATCAAATTAATCAATCCTTTCCCTTCTTATTCCTCATCTTCCTCCTCTTCCTTCCTCTCTTCCCTTATCTTCCCTCCTCCTCGCTCCCCCCTCTTCTCTTCTTTCTACTCCTCTACTCCATCCTCTTCCCTCCTCCTCTCTCCCTCCTTTCGTCTATCCCTTCTATCCTACTTCCCTCATCTCCTCTTCACCCCTCCTGCCTCCCTCAATCCTTCACTCTTCCCTCATCGCCCATTCCCTTCCATTCCCCCATCCCTTCGACGATCCTCTCCCCTTCCCTCTGTTCCCTATACTTTCTCTTTCCTTTCTAAACTCTCTTCCCTATCCCATCCTCCTCACCTCCCTCGTCTCTTCCTTTCTCTCCCTTCCCTCCTCTACCCTTACCTTCCCTCCTAACTTCCCTCCTCCTCCCCTCTTCTCTATTTCTCTCCTCCTTCCTTCCCTTCCTACTTCCCTCCTCCCCCTCCTCTTCTCTTTTCCCTTCTCTCCTCTTCCCTCATTCTACCCCTTCCTTCCTTCCTCCCCTCTATCTCTCTTCCCTTTCCCTACCTGTTACCCTTCTCTTTCTTCCTTTCTCTCCTATTCCCTTCCTCCTCCTCCCACCTCCCTCTTCTCTTCCTTTCCTCCTCTTCCCCCTCTTCCTTCCCTTACCCTCCTCTTCCCTCCTCCGCCCCCTCTTCTCTTCCTTTACCTCTCTCTTCCCTTCCCTCACGCTTCCCTCCTCCCCCTAACTTCTTCTCTTTCCTTCTCTCCTCTCCCTCATCCCCATGCCCTTCCCTTCCCTCCTCCCTATACCTACTCCCCTTCCCTCCTGTTCCCTTCTCTTCTTCCTTTCTCTCCTCCCTTCCCTCATTCCTATCACCTAATCCCTTTCCCTCCTACCTCCCCCGGCCCCCATACTTCCTCTTCTCTTCTTTTCACTCTACTTCCTCTCTCCCCTTCCCTTCCTCTCTCCTAGCCATCCTTATCTCTTCCATTCTCTCCTCCTTACCCTCATACTCCATTGCCCTGCCCTTACCTTCCTCCTAACTCTCCTCCTGCTTCCCTTCTCTTCTCTAACCTTTCTCCTCCTTCCTTCCCTCTCCTCCCCTCTCTCTCTTCTTATCTTCCCTCTCCCCTTCCCTCCTCCTCGCCGACCCCCCTCTATCTCTGCCTTTACTCTCTATCCTCATCTCCCATTCCTTCCCTTACCTTCTCTCCTCTTCCCTTCCTATGCTCTTACCCTCCTAACCTCCCATTCTCTTCCCTATCCCTTCTCTCCTCTTCCCTCATCTACTCTTTCACTCCTACTCCTCATATCACTTCCCTTATCTCCTCTTCCCGTTATCTCTCCTCTTCCCTTAGCTCCTCTTCCCATTACCTCTACCGTCCCATTCCCTCCCTTCCACTTCCCTCCTCTGCCCTTCGCCTCTCCTATATCCCATACTCTCTCCCTCCCTTCTCTCCCCTCCCCTGTCTCTCCCCTTCCCTTCTCTCGCTTCCCTTCCCTACCTACTTCCCTTCCCTCCTCTTCCCTCCTTCCTCTTCCATTCCCTTCCCTACCCTCATAACTTACACCCCTTACTATCCTCCTTCCTATCCCTAGTTTCCCTTCCTTCTCTCTCTCTTCCTTCTATCCCTTTCCCTTCCCTCAGCACCATTCCCTCCCCTATACCCTTCCCTCCTACTTCCCTTCTCTCACTTTTCCCTTCCTTCCCCCTACCCTTCTCCCCCTTCCCTTCTCTCCCCTTATCGTTCTCTCCTCTTCCTATTCCCTCCTCTTCCCATTCCCTCCTCTCCTTCCTTCCTACTACAAAATATCCCCTTCCCTCCCCTTCATTTCCCTTTACTCTCCTATTCCTTCCCTATCCCTTCCCTTCTCTCCTCTTCCATCCCTCTCCCATTCCCTTCCCTTCTCCTCCTTTCCTCTAACTCCTCTTACCTTCTGCTGCCTATTCCCTTCCCTCCGCTCCCCATTTCCCGTCCCTTATTCCCTCTCCCCTCCTCTTACATTCTCTCTCTTCCCTTACTCTCCCCTTCCCCTTACTCTCCCCCTTCCCTTACTCCTCCTTTCCCTGCTAACTCCTAACTTCCCCTTCCCTCATCTCACTTCCCCGCTCTATACCCCTTCCTTCCTATCCCTATCTCCTTCCCTACCCTCATTTACCCTTCTCTACCTCGTCCCTTCCTTTTCCCTTCCTTCTCTACCTCTTCCCCTTCTAGCCTACCTACTTCACATTCCCTCCTCACCATCCCTACCCCTTCCCTTCCTTCCTCTTTCCCTTCTACTCCTCTTCCCCTTTAACTCGTCCCCTTTCCCTTCCTCCCTTCCCTTCTCTCCCCTTTCCTTCTCTCCTCTTCCCTTCCCTCCTACTTCCCTTCCCTCCGCATCCCTTCCTTCCTCTCCCATTCCCTTCCCCCCCCTCATCTTCCCTTCTCTCCTATTCTCCTAACCCCTATTCCCTTAACCCTTCTACTAACTGATCTCCCCTCCTTCCTACTTACCCTCATCTCCCATCCCTTCCCTTCCACTTCCCTACCTCTTCCTTCTCTCATCTTCCCCTTCTTTCCCTATCCTCCTTCTATCCCCTATACCCTTTTCTATCCCCTTACCCCTTTCCTCTCCTTTCCCTCCACTCCTCTTCCCTTCCCTCCTCTTCCCTATGCCTTCCTCTCCATCTCCCTTCCTCCCTTCATACTCCCTACAACTCTCTACTTCCCTTCCCTTCTCTCCTCCTTCCCTTCCCTTCTACCCCTTCCCTTTACCCTGCCTCTCCCCTTCCCTTCCCTAACTCTCCTCTATCCTATCTCCTCCTCTCTTTCTTCCTATCCCTACGTTTCCCTTCGTTCCTTTCCGCATCCTCTTCTCTTCCTTCGTTTCCCTTCGTTTCCTTCCCATTCTCTTCTTCTCCTTCTCTCTCTTCTTTCTCCTTCTCTATCTCTCTTCTTCCTCTTCTCCTTACTCTTCTCTATACTTCTCTTCTCTTTACCCTCTTCTATCTCTCATTTACATCTTAATTCTATCCTCTCCTTTCTCCTCCACTTCTATCCTTTTCATGCCTCATCTATCATCTTGCCTCCTATTTTCTTCTTATCCTCCTCATTCTTCTGTCGTATAATCCAACATATAATCTCATCTCTCACTATCTTCATCCACATATATCCTATACTCATTCTTCCTATCTCTAACTATTCTCAATATATCCTCTCATCTTTATAACTTACTAATCCACATATAATCCTACTAAATAACGTCTATCGCTTATCCTCTTCTATCTTTTTTACTATCCTCTTCCTATTTTCTCTAATCCTCATATTCTATCTTTTTCTATCTCTCTATCCTCATATTCTATCTCTCTATCACACTATCCTCTTATCTTTCCTCATCGTTATCCTTTCTATCTTTTTCTATCCCTCACTTAACTATCCTATATCATCTTCTATACTTTTTAATCCTTTTCATCCTCTCATCTTCCTTCTAGCTTCTCATACACATAACTATTCCTTATATCTTACCATCCTATCTCTCTATCTTTTTCTTATCCTCTATCCTAATCCTCTCATCTTCTCATCTTCTTTCTATCCTCTTTTATCTTTTTACTATCCTCTTACTATTTTTCTATCTTTTCTCATCCTTTTATCCTCTCATCTATATCTTTATCCAAATCATCCTCTCATCTTCATATATTATATATATATATATATATATATACATACATATCATAATATGTGTGTGTTATAAGATTAGTCATTCATATAGATACAATATATGTGTATACATTTTTTCATTATATATGTGCTATTATATATACAATACATATGTGTATTATGTATATTCTAGTATGTTGGGTATATATAGAGATCTGACACAAGTATCCAGTAGATGTATGCAGTGCCATCAGGTAAGACATTTGTGTGCAACAAAGTGCTCTTTTAGCAGTGGCCTTTACATATACCCAAAATGTAATGGTAATATTGGGCGTACTTAGAGATTGTATAGCTATATAATGTTAGTATGTATTGATATGTTATTGTTGATGTGTAGAAATCAATTGCAATGTGTTCGCTTACTTCAACTTAATGTAATCCATTTTGCCTCCTTCAACATGATAAGCGTTTGTGTAACTGTAATCGTACTATGAATAAAAGATGTAATTTAATTGCACTAATATCAAGTCATTAAATACAAAATGTCCCCCATGGGTGTGCTGTCTATGAGTATGGGCATTTCTTATTATAATGCATTTGTCAATTTCACTCATTAAGAGAAGATGCTTGTAGCAGCCCTCCAAAGAGCCGATGTTGAGATGGACAACCAAGAGAAGAAAAATGTTATCTTCTTCGGTCTTCTTGGGGAGGAGCACAGCCTGGATGTAATGGCAGAACACCACCCTGGGCATTGGTGACGCCAGACAGCAGCTTGTTGAGCTCTTCCATCGTTACCGGATGGCAAGCTAGCAAGCTGACGGAGGGATGATACGGCGTCTTTCCTGTTTACACGAGCGGCGTTCGGTTAACTCGCCAATTCCAGGACCTCAGCGGCCAGGTTATTCCATGCGGCCAGCCAAGGTACACGCGCGGCAAGGCACCAGCCTACCCACACTGCTGGCGTAGTTAGCCCTTACGCAGAAGGCGGCTGTCTTACTGCCACCAGGGAACTGAAGTCCGGCCCTGCTGGAGCGCGGACTTCGGACTTAGCCTTTTACCTTACCACCTTACCACGACCAGAACATGATGTTTAGCTTTGTTAGTACTTTATAAACTTATTCGCTGTTGTCGAGCTTTAGCTTTTATACAGGCTGGACCCGCTGTTGACTGAGTCAGATGAGACGGCTGGCATGTGGGAACGGACCTCAGATGACGCCAGTAGTCATGAGTGCCTGTACGCGCGAGGACTGGCATGCGCGTCGAAACAATTAAAAAGGAAAAATGATCAGTTGGCGGGCTTCATTACTCGTGCCCCGTAAGTACGATATGACATCATACGCACCTCAAAACTTCCGCGAAAGGCTGACCGCCAAAAAGAAGGCCCGGTAAAGCCCAAAAGTCTATCACCAAGGGTGATACAGACGAAGGAAGCGCCAGGAGGAAGGAGAGATACAGCATCTACATTACAAGGTGCTCAAGCAGTCCACCCTGACACTAGGTAATTCTCCTCCAAGTCCATGTCTATCATGAACTCTTTCGTGAATGACCATATTTGATTTTTTGAACGCATATCTGCCGTAGAGGCTTCCCGCCTTGACACACTACAACAATGCGTTCCACCAGCACCAGCCGGGAGATTCAGGACCGCTGGTCAGGTTTACGTTAGCTGCCGGAGAACTGGTAAGCACGCCGTTAAGTGAGCGGAAACTAAGCCGTACCAAGTAACTTCTTCCAAGGAAATCCTCTAAGGGTGCATAGATTTACTTGACCTCCTCCTAGAACAACATACGGCTGCCTTAGGAGCCACAGATCGTAAAAGAGATATACAATGACGTTAGTAAACCCAATTGACCACCACTACCTTTCTCTTTTTTTTTTTTTTGGTTTTTTTTTTCGCTGAGCTAACTGAGTACTACTAGTAGTAGGATTAGTCCACTATAGTACTACTAATAACTACTAATTCTACTACTACTAATGCTACTACTGCTGCCACCACTACCATCTGTTCTAGAAAGTTCAGAAGTTCATTGTTACATAGCCAACATTGTGATAATTAATTCATATCTATTAGCTACCACTACCCAGTAACTGATCCTATAAGTGAGATTTATTATTCACAAACTTTGTTGATAATTATAGCTACTAGTACTACCATTGCTCGTCCTACATGTTTATATTATCAACATGTGTGAAAAATCATACTACTAGTACCAGACATTACTGTCCTATAAAGTTCATTTATTCTTACCAACATCTGTGATAATCTAGTCTCAATAAAGCAATAAATGACACTATCCATATCCAATGGTATTAGCAGAAAAACACATTATCCCCGCCTATTCAAGGGACATGTGCAAATCAGGATAGTAAGTTCCACTAGGGCCTACGACTACTACTACTACAATACTCCTCTTACTCCCTGGTATATATTATTTATTTCATTTAGTAGATAGACTGAGCGATCATGGCATTTGTTATTCTGTTACTCAAGTGAGTCATAAGATAATGTTTAGTGTTAGTGTGGGTTCTTGCATTGCCAATAATATATATATTAATATATATATAATATAATACTAATATATATATATATATAATATTACTATAGTGTGGTGTTTGATATAAGGTATACTATACTGTCATATACTATGTATATGATATAGGAAGGAGAGAGTGTATGCTGTGTGTAGTGTATGTAATATATACAGTCATTTATATTATATAATATAGATTACAATATAATCTCAAAAATCTAATGAGAGAGCAGAGTGTGTGTGTAATAATATTATATACAGTGATTAAACACACACACACACACACACAATATATAAATATATACAATGCGAGAAGAGAGTGTGTATATAGACAGTATATTGAAACAATATTATATATATAATACTCTATACTATACATATATATTACAATATATATACATATTATACGGCAATATAATAATCCGTTAATAAATGAGAGAGACAGAGCATGAGAGCTCGTGTGTGTGTATGTGTTGTCGATACTACTATATATATTATATACTAGATTTATATACAATATATATATATGTGTCGTGTGTCGTGCCTTGTGTCGTGTGTGTGGGTGTGTGTGTGTGGGTGTGTAGTCGTAGTGTGTGTGTGTGCTGTGTGTAGTGGTGTGTACAGTATATATATACATATACACAATCAGGATATATATACAATGAGAGAGATGCTAGGTATTGTGTGTGTATACACTATACAATATATATGTATACATTATATATGTGTCATATATTAGGTATTACTTATATTATATATCATAGTATATAATATAATTAATATATATTGCTATATATATTATGAGAGAGATGGGAAGTGTATGTGTGTGCTATAATATATATATATATACAGTAAGTTATAAACAAATATTACTATCATATCTTATATATATATATATATATATATAGTGTGATAGTGTGCATATGTATTGTATGTATGGTCAATATATATATACTAATACGCCAATATAATATATATTATAATATATATATAATGACGAGAAGAGTGTGTATGTGTGTGTATATAATTATCGTGTGTATATATATGTATATATATGTATACATGTATATATGTATATATGTATTATATATCATATAATAGATAGATAGATATGATATGTTGTATATATATAGGAGAGAGAGGAAGTGGATGTGGTGTATATATAATACAGTCTCATTAATATACAACTATATATATATATATGTGTGTATGTTTATATATGTGCTATATATAATAAGGTATATATATATATATATATATATATATATAATATATCAATGAGAGAGAGTATATATATAGATATTTATATACAATTACTTATATATATAATTATAAATATATATGTATATATAGTATATATATATATACACACACACATTATGATAGCATATACAATGAGAGAGCAGAGAGATAGTAGTATGTGTGCTTAATATATTCAAAAATAATATATGTATGTATGTATATTAATTATATAATGAAAGAGAGGCTGTGTATGTGTGGCGTACGTAGCAGTGTGTACATTCTGTACGTATACGTCGCTTAAAAAATTATATTAGCCGTTTTGTTTCATCAGAGGCGTATCACTATATATTATATCTGCCGTTACGTTGTACACTGCTACACTATTTGATATGACTTGCCTCTGTATTCATCTCTCTGAGAATTAATTTTAGCGCCTGAAAGAGGCGCAGGATAATAGTTTTGTGTGCTTGCAGGTATGCAATACAAAACCTTAGGCGCGCCTACCCGCGGATACGGCGAAGCAAGTTAAGGATGTCCTTACAAGGCATGATTGTGACTCTTTCATAGGCGTGGATAGCGCACAGGTGGTAGTCCTCAAAGAGCGGCCGACAGCGTAAAAGCCTCGGAATGCTTCCTGCCAGAGCCATGACAGCAGAGGACTGGAAGCGCGAGGTCAGTCTGAAAGTCCTGGGCATCTCTGCGAACGAGACGCTGGAAGGCCGCAGCTTCGCGGATAGAAGGAGCTCAGTGCTCTTCTACTGGTAACGAAGGAATCTCACGGAGCGGCAACGCGTTCCAGGCCTAGTAACGATGGGGGCTTCTCTTGACACCTCCCGCGTAAAGCAGTGGCGCAGACTTACGTAGCTAGCCTTGGTGAGCCTAACTGCTTGCGGGAGCGGCTTGCCTCAGGTTAGACTTACGTGCAGTTGCTGGTACAGTGCCATTTTCGCGAGTATAGATATCTAAATAATATGAAACGCGCTCACGCTACAAGAAGATCAATGTATAAGCGGAATGGAGCGAGCCGGGAGCTGCCCGGAGTCGCGTAGTAGGCTGCGAGAGTGTGGCTTACATCCCGCCTATTTCTGCCTGCGGTAAATATTGAACCGGCAGATACGGCACTAGCTGCCAGGTCTGTAACGCCGGCTCCTGTGACGCCATGTTGTATTCCCAAGTTGATTATAACTGAAGCAATGGCTATGGCCAAATCCATTGACAAGCCTCGTGTGCGTGAGCCTTGATCCGGCATAACAAGGGCTTAAGCAGAGGTAATGTATTTGCCAGAGCCTGCCGTCAGTTAAGATGAGAGCCCAAGCTGAGTGGGCGCCTCGCGCACGCAGACGAGGGCCCGCGGCTAGTTAACGCGCTCTCGGCCACGAATTTGATCTGGCTGGACTCGGAGCCAAGAAATGCCGTACTCACATGACAGACGAGGCTAAGGGCAGAAAGCTGAGGCCTCGTACAAGGGTGGCGCCAAGCGTCATCCGCCAGGTGTTGCGTGATAACATCCAGGGTTATCACCAAGCCTGCAATCCGTTCGTCTTGCTACGCCCGATGGCACGGTGTTCCAAGCGTATAAACTACTGGTCTCATACTCGAAGAAAAACCAGTAGGTACGTCCTCAAGGTAGTTCCTCGAGAACGTGATCCGTGACGCCGTCACCTAACCAACGATGCACGCCAAGCAGGAAGACCGTCACCGCCATGGACGTAACGCTAGTAGCCCCTAAGCGCCAGGGACGCACCCTGTACGGTTTCGGAGAGTTAAACGTTTTCACCTGGTCTTCAACTATCTACACCACCAAAACAAACAACCCCCACCACAAACCAAAAACCGTGGACCTATCCTTAGGTACCACAAATAGCTCTATAAAGAGGAGATTATTTGACAGCTATCCTGCTTGTTCGTTTACGCCGGTCAAAAACAAACCCAAAAATAATCCCCTAAACAAACTGGGCGGATCGTCCCCAGTGCAAATACTGTTTTTCCCTTTAGCACCACTATGTTGTTATTAGTATTATTATTATTATTATTATCACTATTAAACATGTAAAAGCGTGTGTATGGTTATAAGTACCATTATTTAGTTATAATTTAAGCTGGATAACCAATTCCTGCATTAAACAAGCCAGCAAGCAAAAAACAATCAGTGGTGTAACATGTTGGTAAACATGAGCTCCCCCAGTGTTGCGATTAACAAATATTGTTTTGTCTTGTGTTGTTGTGTTATTGGTTACATTGAATGAGAATATTAAATCCTTATCTATATTAAGCTTGTAAGCTGATGATAGGTCATTAAACGTGTCGCATAGGTTAGAGCTAATATTATTGATAATTTGATACCAACATCATGCATCAAGCAAGCAAGCAACAAACAAACACACACACCAAACAAATCAGGTACGCCTAACATGTTAGGTAAACAGGAGTCCCCAGTGTTGCGATTACAATACTGTTTTTTCTGCTTTTGTTATCATTATCATACTAAAGCTGAAGATTTGATATAGTCATTAAAGTGTGTATGGTTAGAGTAAGTATTAGGGATTAATGCAAGTCTTGCATAAACCAACATCCATGCATAAGCAAGCAAGCCAAGAAAGCAAGCAATAGCAAAGAAAAACAAACAAACAAACAAACGCACACACACACACACAAACAAACAACCTGTCGTAAACATAGTCTCGGTAATACTGCTGTGAGGAAGTGTTGAGGCAAGTCTTAATTTTATTATTTGAGTAGTCATGCTTTTGCCTTGAGTGAGACGGAAATATTCATTTGAAACTGCAAACATTATTCTCCTCGTATTTTGTTTCGCATCAGCATTTTTCCTTCCTCAGCTCTATTGTCTTGAGTGTGCGTCATAATTCATCGCATCCATGTAATACAGCAGGCAGTCTATGCTGAGAAGAAAAGAGTAAATAACTTATCAGTCAGTGTTGTGATAAATGAGCCCTGACGTTCATTTTAGGTGCCGACTGGAGTAGCATGGGCAGTAATATTGAAAAAGCGTACTGTCAGCCACAAGGTTAAGGCTATCTATCCTCTAAGGGTGTTTAGACACGTGTGTGCTGCCTCAAGCTGTATATCAGCATGCAGCAGGTGTGTTTGAGTTTGCCTCTAAATTTACCCAGCCCCTTGTGTGAAAGAAGAGACACGGAGGGAGAGGGGTTTGAACCACAGCGTCAGCAATGGATGCTATACGAGATCGCTAGCCGCTGCTACAGAAAGACACAACGACGAAAGGAGAAAGATCCACCAGAGGAACGAAGAAAAAGACGCATCACACAGCAGGAAGGGAGAAAAGACACAAAGCAAGATCAAACAATTAATGCAAGCTACTCCTTCGCTATCACCACAGACACTAGTACAGAACACTACAAGTCTGTAAGATAGATAAAATAAGATAACTCTACCTACCTACCACCTATACTAACAATAACCAAACAAGTAGACATACATACATTACATAACATAATAGCAGACATACATACATAGATGCATAATTGTAGGCCAACATTCGAGTCTGGCTAGAGCTAGGCTAGGCTGTGTGTGTGTATGTATAGATCATGTAAACCAACATTGAGAAGGTAAACCAAAAAAAAACCTAAAAAAAGCAGGCTTATATAACTCACAATGACACGCTTAAAATGCTATTCAATTCATATTTCCCACCTACAAACACAGATAAGGCAAACACACCAAACACAAACGAATGAACTGAATGCCGAACCTCTTCGAGGCACGAAAGACACACACACACACACACAGCACAGCACACAAACTTACAATCATGCCCACAAGATCGCTAAACAGTTGTTCGACATACAAACGAAACAAGAAATTACACAATAAGCAACATGATTGCAACACCAACTTTTACCAGCAAGCACTCAATATCATTCATATTCATTCATTCTTCCCACCGCATCATAAGGCGAGGAAGGCGAACACAAAGCACCACTTACACCTTCAACCCTTTCCCACAATCAACATACCATTATACGTATGCGGCGACACCATGACATTATGTCATATATACATTCCTACACTCAAACACAAATCCACACACTCACTCATTCACACACTAGCATACTCAATCGCTCATACGAGCCACATCCTCACAATCAACATAATTTACACATGCTCGTCACTCACACAAGCAATTCCACACACACTACTTCATTTCAACAAGCACATTACACACACACTCACTCATATACACAAGCACATCACACTACACTCACGCATACCACACAAGCCATTCACCACTACACTCATTCACACAAGCCCATTCACACACACCACTCATCTCACCAACAAGCACATGCACCATTTCATCATCCACACAAGCACATATACATCACACACACACCACTCACACTCAGTCATACAAACACATTCACACACTGCCCCCGCATAATCAATCCCATCGCCATAACCAGCCATACTCAACCATACATTACAATCACACATCAAATCTATCCACACATCACATCGCTCACCCCATCCACACATCCACATACTCAACATATTCACAAAATGTGCACATGAACGGATAAAACTACCAACTCCACTAACTAACTTAATTATACATGTAGCACTAAGACCACGGGACACACAACCATCACACAAGCCATCAAAAATTCAAGAATAGGTAGGAGGGGGGCGAGAGCGTTTGGGGGGGGGAGAGAGAGAGAGAGAGCAAAGCTATTATATTCAAAATCAAACCCCCCCACAAAAAGCAGCAAAAAACAAAATGCAAAACAACTATCTACCCGCCCCCCCCCCCCCCCAAAAAAAAAAAAAAAAAAAAAAAAAAAAAAAAAAAAAAAATCAAAATCAAATCAATCCAATCCATTTCATTCCAATTTACTTTACTTTGCTCTTTGTCTTAGGGGAGACCTCAAACGCTCAAGCGCGCCGACAATACCACAGGGAAAATTGACTCCTCAATATGCACAAATGTCACACACCAATATTGGCCTATAACCACGCATAAAACCAATACACTACCACGAACTGCCTCGTGTTGCAAGGGACTAGTTTGACGGCAAGACAGATTCAAGTACCAACAATGATGAATGCGTCGGGTTAACAGCCGTTAAACATCGGGAACACTTTTTGGGAAAACATCAGTGTATAGCCTAGCCAATCATATAAGAAAATATTACTGTACTAGCATTCAAATAAAACTTAATGTTTTTTTAACGATATTCACAACAACAGGCAAACTAGATTATATAAGTGTCGATTAAATTAAAGGGGGTCCATCATCGTGAACGATCAAATAAGGGCGCATGTAGGAAACTTTTTCAATAGATTGTATCGCTGCTTTTATGTATTTTTTATTTATGATATCAATATATATATACGTATTAATCGTCCATAATGCCGTATTTTAGTTGTTGTCACTTACTTATATATTATTCTTTCTAAAAAAGCCCATTCAATACAATATTTCATTCGTGGATTTTCTAATTTGGTATCCCCTTTTCACTTTACCCAGCGAAGGATACAAATACATAAACTATTGTCAATATATTACTAGGAATTATATACTTATGAAAACCTCTAATTCAGTAGCTTTTCTTATTGACATAAGTGATAGCAATAAAGAGAACTTACCTGCCATGGTACTCTCTCATTCCTCTGTATATAATACATTTTATAGCCAGGCTAGCTAGCGAGCTCTCTATCGATCCGATCGATCTATCTATGATAAAACATATAGATCTATGCTATGCATACCACACTCATACAATTGAAGTAATGCCTGGTGGACTCAATGTGCATACCTCTTACCTTATATTTATGGTTGTATTGTGTATATCCATACCTATGACCACATATCTGGTAGTTAATTATTAAATGAAGCCGATAGGATATACAGAGGTCTATGGATACACATAGGATCATTCAAACAGTTGTTTACCACCTCGAATGGCCATAATTTATCGCGATTTCTGTACACCTATCACCACACCTGATATAAAAAAACATATAGTAGAGAGAGACGGACAGGACAGATATATATACATAATATAGTATAATATGGCGCATGTTTAAATAATATACACCCATACACACACACAAACGTACATATATGTTAATCATACACACCAAACCACAGAACTGGATAGGAACATTGTGAACAGCATAGTTATGTTGACATAGCAAACACGCTATAGAGACTTGTTAGCTCACTGGCGTCAGTTCTTACGCGCAAAATTCACGAGTAGATAATGATTTATATAATAAGTGTATTCACTAAAATAAGAAAAAAATAACACTTTTCATATTTAAAAAAAAACACTGTATAAACTTATGAAAGGTAACAACAATAAGGGTAAATAGAGTTAAAGTATTAGAAAAGTCATTATAACGACTTGGATTTATCGGTGTTTACGGGAATTAAGTGATAGAAGATTAAAATACAGAAATACCATCGTAAATGGTCACAAATAAAAAGATTTCAATTCCACCTGGTGAATATGATTATTTGAGTCAGAGGGACACTGATGCCAGAGAATACAAAAAATATATATAATAATATAGATAATAAATAATAATAATAATAATATCTAATAATAATAATAATAATAATAATAATAATAATAATAATAATAATGACCTAATAATAAAAAAGATATAGCAGCGGATCCGTGGCAACACAACACCGTTTTTCGGGCCACCTCCTCACTCGCGGGGATAAAATGTTAGCTGCCCTGCGCTTCGGCCGACAGCCTGCGAAGGCGACCCTCACCAGTTCACGTTGCAGTATGAAGGCAGATGCAAGGGAGCTCCTAGCAAATCATAAAGTACCTACTTCCATAGTCTAATAACGAATATACAGGGCAAAATGTCGGCCCACGCCGACCGCGCCTCCGACAGAGTGTGTTGACCCCTCGAGTTCATACCCCACACAATTTACGATATGGAGGATAAATACGAGGAGGATATTAAAGTGTGTATATATATGTTTAATGAATGCATCTATTAAGTAAGGGACGTGTGAGATGTATGTAGCATAGTATGTATAGTATGTATATAGTGTATACGTATGTGTATGTGTAGTGTAGTATGTATGTATGTACCCTATGTGTGTGTGTTTACGTAATGTATAATATACGATATATATATATATTATATATATTATATAATATATATGAATAGTATCTAATTTATATATATGCCTTATATCGTATAGTTACCTATTATAAAACTTGACCTATTCTATCGCATACTTGTCATAATATCGATATGTGTAGAGACCTAGTATAGTATGAGTTACACTGTTGCGACCTAAACTAAAACCAAGCCAAACCAAACCTAATCTAGCACATATCTATCTCTAGCCCTTGTCAGTTTCCTCATGTACGTATGTAAGCTATGTATGTTATGTCTGTATAGCCCTGTATGTAGGCTAGTGTAATGTAGTCGTATTAATGTATGTATGTATTAATGTATGTATGTATGTAATGTATGTATGTATGTAACTAAAGACATAACTCACTAGCCCAAACTTAAACCTAATACCTATCATATCTCATCCTATCCTATTCTCAATCCCTATCCTATCCTACTTTTATCCTATTCTATCCTAGTAAATATGTATGTCGTACATACCCTGTATGTATGTTTACACTATGCAACCAAAAAACTAAAAATAAGCAAAAACCTAAAAAAATAAAATATCCCGTATTCATAATCCCCTATACTATCCTATCTATTCGAATGTTATATGTATGATATGTATAAGCCTGCGTAGGATTTTACAGGTTTGAACTCTTAACATAGCTTTAAACTATAATACTAACATAAAATACCTAACCTAGCCTAACTAACTAACCTATCCTATCAGACACCTATTCCTCATCCCGTACCTATCCCATTCATACTATCCTCGTCCCTAGTACTTGTCAAAAAATGTATGTTTCACATACCTGTATTGTATGTCTTTACACTATATGCACCTAAAATAAACTTAAGACAAACCTCAACTAGACCTAATCTTATCCCTATCTATACATATCCTTGTATGTTTATATGCTATGTATGCATATGTATGACTTGCGCTGTATTTTACACGTTATCAACCCTAAAATAGCTTAAACGTAATCTAATCCTAACCTAAACCTAACATAGCCACCTACCTAAAACCTACCTCACCTAATCCTTTCCATAATCATATCTATTTCATCCGATCCTTAAGTCTATATCTTGTAAATATGTATGTGTACAGCCTGTATGATGTTTACACTTATGCAACCTAAAATAAAAATAGAAACCTAAAATAGAACCTATTCTATCCATTCCTAATCCTATCCTTGCTATGCTTTATATGTATGTAATAAGTATGTAGGCTTGCGTAGTATTATTTACACGTTTCAAACCCTAACATAAGCTTAACGTAATTAACCTAACCTACATAACCTAGGACCTCAACCTAACCTAACCGAACTCTGACCTATCCTTTCCTATCCTATCCATATCCTGCTCCATTTTCTGGAAATATGTATGTGATCATCGACTTTATGTGATGTTTACACTTATGCATCCTTAAAACACAAATAAGCCAACCTAAAAAACTAACCTATTTCTATACATATCCTATCGATCCTATCTTAGTATGTTATATGTATAGGTAGGATTTTATATGTCAGCTTGCGTGCGTATCTCTACACGTTTCAACCCTAACATAGCTATAACGTAATCTAACTAAAAACGAACCGAACCGAAAACCGACCGAAACCATACCCTATCTACCCCCTATTCCTATCCTTTTTCCTATCCTATCCTGTCATTATCCTGTATCTTATCCTAGACGCCCATTCTTATCTATCCTAATCATGTTTGCATACTATTTTGCAGTATAGTGGTGGCCATGCGTGCGATCATATTATTATTTTTATACATAATATACACATATTTTCTATATGATATGTTATATAAATATAATCATATATCATATATATGATATAATATTCTATATATATATACTTAGATATATATATATATCATATATATATAATATTATATATATAGATATAGATATTAAGATATAGATATAGATATAAGGATAAGATATAGAAATAGATACAGATTAGATACATAGATTATGATATTACATATCATATATATCATATCTACTATATATATATAATAATATACTAATAGATAGATATAATACTATATGTATGTATATGTTATATTTAATGTAGTGTGTGTGTGTGTGTGTGTCTTTGTGTTGCATGCGTGCGTTTGTGGTGCGCAAGCGTGCGTGCATGTGTGTGTGTGGTGTAGTGGTGTAGCTGTGTGGGAGATGTGTGTGCTGTGTGTGTGCATGTGTGTGTGTGTCTGTGCATGTGTATATATAGATAGATAGATAGTAGATTAGATTTATAATGAATATATTTATTTCTTATATGATACTATATATATATATATATAATATATATAATGTGTGTGGTCGGTGTGTGTGTGTGTTTGATGTGTGTGTATACATTCATATATAAGAGTACTATACATCATATATTCTAGGTATATCTATATATAATATTATATACTATCAATATTATATCATATATTATATATAATAATTGATGTGGTGGTTGTTTGTGTGTCGTGTGTGTGTGTGTTGTGTGTATGTGTGTGCATTGTGCATGTGTAGTGTGATGTGTGTGGTGTAGATGCTAGATTGTGTGTTGGTGTCGTGTGTGTGTTGTGTCGGATCGTTTGTGTGTGGGTGTGTGGTATAATATATAGTGTGTGTATGTGTGTGTATATCAATATATATATATATGGTGTGCTGTGTGTGTGTGAATGTGCTGTTGTGGGTGTTTGTGTGCGTGGTGTGTGTGTGTGTGTGTGATAGTGTGTGTGTGTTGATGTGATGGTGTGTGTGGGTAGATATATTATGTCTAATAATATAGATGACTATCACACACACCACACGCACACACACACACACACACACACACAACACACACCACATACACACACACTACACAAACACAAACACACACACCTACACACCACACACACAAACAAACATAATATATATATATATATATATATATATTATATCATATACATATAATATTATATAATAGGTATATATAGTTATTTATATAATGTATATATGTATGTATAAAATATTGATTTGCTAATACATAGGCAATATAACACACACACACACATATATACATAGCTTTGAATAACTATGAATATAGATAGATATATATAATACATAGAGATGTATTGCGACCTATACTATAATATTATATGTATTAATTCATATTAAGTTAATACCTTATATATATATAAGATTATAGAGACAATATATATATATCTGTATATAGGTATGTATAAAAAACTATTAATATGTATGGTATATTCTATTAATACTTATAATATACATATATAATTATATATACTTATCATACATATATATATAAGATATACTAATATATTATATAATATTATATATATATAGTAATACATAAATATATATTATATATATTTATTATATTCTTCGGTGTAATACATATACATGATATAATTTCGTTATTATATATATTATAGGATCATTACATATATCAATATACATATTTATATCCTATATCTCGCTTATATATACTTAGATCATATAATATATTAACTATAATAAATAGAATATTATACGTCATATATATATAATTTTTTTTTCTTAGTATTATCATCTACAATTTCACAATAGGTACAAGACTAGTATGAACGGGCATGGGCCTCAGCAGGCCGCGACCAGTTACGCCGGGCTCAACAGTGAACAAGTAACGTTTGAGAGCATTTAATGTCACAAAACAAATACCCTCAGCTATACTTTGCGTCCGCATTCTTTTGTTATCCGTTTATTCTTTAGTTGGGATAAGAGTCAAGGTAATGAAATATAATACAAACATATGATCATATCCTTGTGTATATTCCATAAGCCTTATAATTTTTATATGATTGAAAAACATACCTATATATATATATATATATTATATCATAGTAATATATATTATTATATATATATATATATATATATATAGATATTGATGTTAAATATATGTATATAATTATGTGCTGAATAACATAAAGATATTATTTATGTGTAAATACTAATCATTTGATATGCTTTGAAATACCTGTAAATTACATGCATGCATGCTATTCACACCTATATATCTGTAGGCATTTCCACACACTATATATTCTAGTGCTATTTCATACATATAATATATGATGTGTATGTAATAGCATAAATAATTCTATATGTAGGCATTCATACATATATATATTATGTGTATCTATACCACATATATTTATGTACGATTTCATACATATATTATATATGTGGATTTCATACATATATAATTATGTCGTATTTCATACATATCGATTAGTGTATCTTCTCAGTTAACAATAATATTATTGTGTCTTCATACTATCATATTATGTTATTTGCATACATACTATATTATAGTAGTATTTCTATAAATATATATAATTATGTTTAGGTAACAACAACATACACACAGACTATATATATATAGTCATATATAAATATATAATATATAATATATATAATAATAATATAATAATATAATATATATTTATAAGAGAGATGAGAGAGAGAGAGAAGAGAGAGAGAGAAAGAGATAGAGAGATGGATTTCAGCTATAATATAGTAGATTAAAGATACGTAATATGAATATAAATAAAATAAATATATATATAGAACACATATATATTAGTAATATATATAGTACTGTATATATTTATAATTATAATCATATATATATCATATATATATATATATAGATTATATTAATATATAATATATATATCAATATATATATATATATATAATATATATATATATATACATATATATATATATATATATATATATCATACTATTATATATCTTGTATATATACCTATAGAATATATTATATATACTATATACGTTATATATATATCTATTAATAATATGTGTGTGCTGTGGGGTTCGTCTGTGTGTGTGTGTGTGTGTATATAGAGTGCGCCATTATCTTACTAGTATAATATCTCTTACATATTATATTTTTTTAGGTATGTTTATCAAAATATTATTATGTAAGTTTGAATCTTTGATTATTATAATCTTGCAAAGAATAATTATGCTACAATTAATAATTATTATTATTGTTATTACTTGTAGTAGTAGTATAATTATTGATTATCGTCCATTTAAATAATAATATTATTTTAATTATTATTACTAATGATTATCTTTATATTATTTTAATTCATTAGTAATATAATTTTTATTATTAGTAGTATATTATTTATATATTATAATCGATTATATAGTTATGTTATGTTAATTATTCCACCAGTCTAATTAGGAGATACTAGTTAGTATTCATTATCAGTATTTTCTATTATTTTCAAGATTTTCATTATTATTATTATTATCTTATTATTGTTATTATTATTATTATTAATTATTATTTATTATTATTATTATATTAATATCTCTTATTATTATCTATTATTATTTCATATATATTATTATTTATTATTATTATTACTTTCATTATATATTATTGTTGTTGGTGTTGTTGTGTGTATCTATTATATCTCATCATCATCATCATCACCATCATCATCACATCATCAGTAAACCCTAACCATATCACCATCATCCATCATTCATCACCATCTATCACTCACATACATCATCTCATTATCAATTTTTATTATATATCATTATTATTATTATTATTATTATTATTATTATTATTATTATTATTATTAAATTTTCATTAGTATTATTATTATTATTATTATTTATTTCAGTAATTAATTATAGTGGATTTATTATCATTATTATTATTATTATTATATTTATTGATTATTATTATATTTATCTATATATTAATTATTATCATCATCATCATCTATCAGCATCATCATCATCATCATCATCATCCATCATCATTATATTATTCTTATTCTTATTTGTCTATCAATATTTTTATATTATTAATATATATATTTTCAATAGATAGTCAGTAGTAGTCAGTAGTGAGTATCGTTTTTATTGCGTTACGGCTCCAATAGCGGACAAAATATGCATGCGTGATCATTGTGGCTATTAGTGAAATGCCAGGCCGGTAAGCCATCCGTTATTTCCCAGCACTGCTTATCTGTAGCCTCACTACTATCTCTACTCCTCGCACTGAGGACAAACATTGGCGCTGTGTATATCATGTGGCCGTTGTAGCATCGCACTATACTCCCACGAAAGCAGTTACCGTGCCTATCTCTTCGTTTCCCAGATTATCTCGCCCTCTTCTTAGAGTTTTCGTGAAATTTGATTAACAGTCAATAATACTGATTTATCAGTAGTATTCCTGCTATATTCTTTTCGAATATTTCCTACGTTTCATCTAGATTTATTATGAGGATAGATCACACATTTCTTTGACATCTGATCTACAACGAAGCCATGGTAGATCTTATTTAGGTTAATTATTGTTTTGTTATAAATATTCGTGTAATATTCCTGTCTATATATACCCCTTGGCACCCCCGGGACGACTCCACTCTTTTCCTCTTCTACGCCTTAACTACTCTCCCCTTTCACTCTCTCTACAACTCTACTCTCTCTCTAATCTCTCTCCTATCTATAAAACTCTACTCTCTCTCTACGTCCTCGAACTACTCTCTCTCTCTAGCTGAATTTCCTTTTCTTATTTTCTATTTATTTCTCTATTGTTTAATCCTTTGAGGGGGGATAGGAGTAAGCGCTGTGAAAATTTCCAATATACCTCGTACTGTGGATAACGGGATGGGACGGCAGGAATCAGAAAAGGGCTTCGGTGTTAGGTAGCCAAACTAATAACATTGAGGTCATATAGTGTAACCGTTGTTTGATTAACTCCAGGCCAGCGTTGGCGCCATGGAGTCTTTTTCTCTTTTTTCCTTTTTTTTTTTTCTATTAATTAATATATTTGCTGTGATAGTGTGTGTGTGGTGTGTGTTGTTGGTGGTGTGTGTGTGATTCTATGTGTGTGTGTGTGTGTGTGTGTGGGTGTTTAGTGTTTAGGTGTGGCTGTGTCTGCTATATAGACATTATAATATAAGTGATATCAATGGTACAATCATTTTTTATTATTTTACCTATTTTTATAAATTTTTATAATCATTATTGTTAAAAATCATCATTATACTTACTGCTTACTATTAATAGTTATTATTAATATTAATATTGTTATTGTTATTCTTATTCGCTATTATTAATGATTATATTATTATTAAAATTGCTTTTATATAAGTAGTATAATGATCGTATTCTAATTACCCAATCTATATTATTATTATTATTGTTATTCGCTATTAGCATTGTTATTGCTGTTGCTATTGCTATTTTCATTGCTGTTTGCTGTGCTGTTGCGAGTTGCTGTTGCTGTTGCTATTGCACTATTGTTATTGTTTATTGTCTTGTGTATATTGTTATTGTATTGTTACTGTCACTATCTTATTGTTACTGTTAACCTTATTGTTGCTATTAGTAGTAGTAAAGTAGCTAGCCAGCTAGTATTATTCCCTACCCCCAGTGTGCAAAAGGACAAAGATTGCATCAGCGTTATCACGTGGCCTGTTTGTGAATGGCCGGCCGTTTAGCCATCCGTATATCTACCCTAAACCGTTACTGAGTGCAATCTCTGTTATCTCTCTCCTCGCACCAGGATTGCGCGGAGTGCGTTATCATAGTGAACGTTGTAGGCCAGGGATGCATAGTGACTGCATATAATAGCTCTTTCTCGCTCTTTTTTGATTTTGAAATTTATTTTTATACTAATAGTATTAATAATATATTAATTTATATTAATCATAATATGAATAATATATATCTATATAACAATAGTATTAATATTAATAATTATTATACTATAATATTGATTAATAATAATACGCATTATTAATATTATTATTAATTATTATTATATATATAACATTATTATTCTATTATATAATATTCTTATTATTAATTATTCATTCATATTATTTATTATTATTATTATTCTAATATACAATTATTTTAATCTTATTTATCATTTGTATTTTAATTAATCAACATCATCCTATCATTAAGTATTATTATTCATATTCATGAGTATTATTATTATTATTATCATTATTTATTATTATCTATTATGATTATTATATGTTATTATTTTATTTTTATGATATCTATATACTATTATAGCTCAATTACAATTAATAGCTATTTATTATTATATTTAATAATGCATATAAATAATAATCATTAGATCTAACAATATAAGTAATAACTAATATATTATTCGACTATTAATATTGATAATAAAAATACGATTATAGTATGATGATTTATTATTATATGATTATATGATTATATTATCTCTATTACTATTATTCGCTATTCTTATTTTATTATTTTTAATTATTCTAATTATTTATTATTATTATTATTATTATTATCTATTATTATTATTATTATTACTATTATTAATTAACCATTATATTACTATTATTATTACTATTATTATTATATTGTTATTATTATAGTTTTTCTATTTTTTATATTATTACTAGTGAGTAATACTATTAAGTAAATATTTATTATTATCAATTTAATATAATATAAATAATAAATTATTAACAATATAATTAATAATTATTATTTTTATTACTTATAATCATTGATAATTATATATTACGATATTATTATGATTATTATTTTTATAATTATTTTATTATTATGATTATTTATGATAATTATTAGTTATTATTACTATTATATTAATTATTTGATAATAATTTTTATTATACTATTCGCCTTAAGCTAGTAAGTAGATAGTAGTAGTAGTAGTAGTAAGTAGCTAGTAAGTAGTAGTGTTTATTGCCAATTTATTATATTTTATGATGATTTTTATTATTATTAATTATTATTATTATTTTAGATAGTAAGTATCTTAATAATAATATTCATAATGAGTATCTATCTAGTATTATTTACTATTATTATTCATTAATTAATTATTATATTAGTATTAGTATTAGTAATTAGTATTAGTATTATATATTATGATTATATTATTATTAATTATTAGTATTGTAGTTGTCTAGTTATTATAAATACTATTAAATATGACTTATTATTAATATTTCTTCTCGTCTCTTATTGTTATTTTTCTTACTTACTATTATTTCTATTATCCATTGCCACACGCGAAAAAGGACGAAGATTTGCATGCGTTATCATGTGGCCGTTGGTGAATGCCGGCCGTAAGCCATCCGTATCTCTCCTTAACCGTTACATCGCTGTTCTCTGTATATCTCTCTTCTCGCCACCAGGATTTAGCGGCGTTAATCATGTGACCGTTTAGGCCAGGCTGCTAGTTGACTGCACTATCTCTTCTCGCTCTTTTATGAGTTTGAAAGTTTATTTTTATTACTAAATAATATTAAGATATTATTATATTAATTAATAACTAATTATTATTATTAATAATAATTATATATAATAGTAAGTATTAGTAACAATCACGGTGTCCAATATTAATCAATATATACTAATAATATTGGATTATATATTATGTTATATTATTATTATTAATTATATAATTATGATTATTAATGTAATTATTATATTATTATCCTAATATATTATTATACATATATTATTAGTATTATGATTCTTATTATTCATTATTATTATTATTATTATTATTATCATTATTATTATATTATTATTATTATTATTATTATTATTATGATGGTCTATTAATTATCATCATCCCATAATTATTACATCGTTGTTTGTTGTTGTTGTTTTTTATTGTTCATTGTTATGGTTATCTGTTATGGTTATTGTTATTATTTATGATTAGTAGTTAGTATTTATGTAAGTAGATAGTGTATCCGTATCATGCGACTGTTTATAGGCCGATATCTCATTTTGAATCGTTAATGCGATAATCCTTTTGTTTTTTCTCACAATTATCTCGCTCTTTTTTGTGGTTTTACGTCAATTTTTATTTACGGTAATAAGGTTGAATTTTAATATCAATATTATTCACTTATATAGTTCTATCGATTATTTCTCCGTTCCATCTGAGTTTATTTTGACTATCCTTAATGAATGGTTTCATATTTCATATGACATTATTAAAACAGTCATGTTTGATCATTTTAGGTTAATTACTGTTTAGTATAATAATCATGTTAATAAGTATTTCCATCAAAAGCATTTTGTTTTTTAGAAAATATTGTCTCGCGTACCAGCTTTGTCTCTACTGACAACAGCCAATGGAGCGTCTAAGTTAGTGTCTGCCTCCGCCAGCCGGAATGACAATCGAGTTTTTCTTTTCGTTCGCAGCCAATGAGCGTCAAGATTCGCTCCCGTTGCAGCAATACAGGGGCGCCTCTTTCGGACTAGTCACGGACCCCCCCCCTCCCCCCCCCGGTGCCCCTACCCATCCATCCATCCATCCAGTCCGCGTTCCCCATACGCCCTAGTCCTGCTTATCATTTCCACAGTTGGATGGTCTGGCGGAGTGGGTCTACTCTGTGTTGCTGTGCGTTTAATCAATTTAGTGGCCACCATCCGAACGGGCAGAAAAATAAGAAAAATAAACTACATTGAAACGCAGTCTTACCATGGATGATGGAATCTTTAGCTTACAGTTAAGATAAGTACACAGTGCATTTGTACTCTATAAATACTTAATTATAGCCATAATAATGGATTAATTTCTATATTCCGAGTACTGTGCCTCCTCCCTTTCCATTTATGAAAGCTAAGCATTTCCATGCATGGCTATTACATCGACCTTCTTACTTTTTCGTATCGCTTCATAAATATCTTAATATATGTTTTCCCCATCCTTTCTTACTTTTAATCCTACGCACCTGTGACTCAAGTTCTTCATTAATTATTCCCTCTTGTCTTCGATCAATTTGTTGGGACTGCTGTCTGTGTCTTTCCCTCACTACTCTCTAACTCTCTCTCTCTACTCTCTCTAACATCTCTCTCTAACTACTCTACTCTAATCTACTCTCTCTATCTACTCTCTCTAACTACTCTCTCTGATATACTTGTTTACTGTCCTACTCTTCCTCAGTCTGTAGCTCTTTGTCTCGCCTCTTTCCTCTTTTCTCTCTCTCTCCTCTCTCTCTCTCTACTCTAACTCTAAAACTAACTAATACGTACTACTCTCTCTCTCCTAACTCTCTCTCTCCTCTACTCTCTATTCCTATGTCTGTGTCTGTTTACTAGCCTTTGTACCTCTCCTCTCTTCTATGTCTGTGTATCGCCAAATCTTCTCTATCATGTCATAGCTATGATTGTCGTTCTTAATTCTGTCTGTGTCTTTCTCTCTTTTTTTGTCTGCATCGATCTTTGTACTCGTGTCTCTCTCTCGTTCTATGTCTGTTGTCTTCGTCTCGCACTCTATCATCTATGCCGTCTAGCTCTAAGTGTTGTCTTATCTTCCCCTGTTCTGTGTCTTTGTCTCTGGTTTCTCTCTCTTTCTAATGTCCTGTGTCTTAGTCTCGCCTATACTCTATGCTCTGTCTGTGTGTCTTACTGTCTGAGTCTTTCGTAACTCAGTTTCATCTTTCTCTCTTCTAACTGGCTGTGTCCTTTGTATAGTCTCTCTCTACTCTCTCTCTCACTCTCTACTCCTCTTCTCTCTAACTCTCATCTCTCCTCCTCTCTCTTCTCTTCTCTCCTCTCTCTCTAAACTCTGTGTCTTGTCTGCTCCTGTGTGCGTTCTCTCTCTTTCCTATACTGTTCTGTCTCTTATCATTTATACGAATAATGAAAGCAAAAAACGTGGTCGTGAGTGTCATGGCGCTGTATCCCACCGCTTCGTATCGCACCCATTCCCCAACACTGATCGTCACAACCGCGCCAAATCATTCGAACCAGAAGAAGTATCCTCTGCATGATGATCAGGATAAGTAAAAAAAGAGCCGCAGTTAATAAGTAGTTACTATGAGGTATGAATCATATTTGTTCTGATGCTGTTTACAGTCAGTGTAGGTGAGAACAAGGAGTGTGTTGTAGGGGTACTCTGTCCATAATCCTCTTCCTCTACTTAATCTCCTATCTCCTCTACATTCCTAACTACCTCTACCTGCTCTCCTCTCCTCTCCCTACTTCTTCCTTCATCTACCCTTCTCTTCCCTCCTCTCTATCCCTCTTACCCTCCTCTCATTTCGATCCCTCTCTGTCCTTTCCCTCCTACTCCCTTGAGCATAATATTTATGCTTCTGATTTTATAATTATATTATTGTATATTTTGTAAGATATTAGTGATAGGACTAATTAAAGTTTTAAACACATAATATTTCTATTTGAATAATAACGTTAATGAAACTTAGCTAGTTGACGCGCGCAGATAAGTAAAAAATAATCTCACAATTAAATCAATCCTTCTCCCTTCTTTCCATCAACTTTACTCTACTTCATTCCTAACTTCCTTATCTATCCCTCTAACATACTACACACCTATTATTTAATTCTTCTCCTCTTCCCTACTCTTCCCTCTCTCCTCCCTCCTCTTACTCTTCCCTTCTCTCTCTTCCTCATAATCATCTTCCCTCCTCCTCCCTACTACTAATCTATTCCCTACATACTCCATTCACCTTCCTTCCTCCTCCTCTATCCTCTCCCTTCCTTCCTAGTTCCCTTTACTTCTCTTCAGTTTCTCCTCTTCCCTTCCTCCTACTCCTCCCTATCTTCTCCTCTTCTCTACCTTTCACTCTCTTCCCTCCCTTCCTCCTTTCCCTCCTCTCCCCCTCTTTAACTACTTCCTTACTGTCTCTTCCCTTCCCATCCTTCCTCATAACTCCCCTCATCCTTACTCTTCCCTTCTATCTTTCCATCATCTCCCATCTCCTTCACTTCCATCCTCCTCTATCCTCTCCCCTTCCTCATGTTCCTAATATTATCTTCCCTCTACTCTCTTTTCCTCATCTCCCATCCCTGCCCTCCAATCCGCATAATATCATAATCCCCTTGCCTCCTGTTCCCTTCTATTATCTTAATAGGACCTCTACCAATTCCTTCCCTCCTCCTCTCCGTCCTACCTATTACTATACTTTCTATCATATGATCAACCTAACTACTTCCGTCCATTACCATACTATTACCTACCTTTACTAAAAATAATTCTTTAATTTACTCCATATACACTTCACCTACTGCCTACACTATATCCTCATAAACTTATATTACACAAAAACAAAAAACAACAAACACTTATAATCATTAAATTAAAAACTCATAATAACATTACCCTTCACTTACATAAATACTCTATAATATCACATTAACCACTGTTCCCTTCTAACTTAACTTCATTTCTCTCATATTAACTCCATAAATCAATTAAATTACCAATTAAATACTAATGTCAAAAAAAACACCTACTACCTTCTATATACTCAAATTTAATCTAAGTTACCATAAAATATAACAATGAAATATAAATAATATCTAAATAAGCTTACTCTGCCAGATATATTACTCTTCTCATCATCTCAAATTCCATTGCACTTCCATAACATAATATTCAAATACTGTAACATTTACTATTCTATTACTTTATGTATACCCTATATAAATTCACCTATAAATACACACTATCTATAATGACTATTATACTACTTAATTAACTATAACTATACATAAACCCATCTTATCTTACCTTTCTATACATACTTACATCATCTCAAATTACAATTAAATGTAACTTACTCTCCTATTAATATATCATAGTCAATAAATATAAAATATACATTCAATTCCCTCTCTCCTATTAACAATCACTACTCTATTCACATCCTCTCCCATCTCCCTTCCATAATCTTCACCGTATTCAATTGCAAATACCCTACGTACTATATAATAACTTACACTTCCAGCCTGCCCCATTACCGTCACCTTCCTGTCAATCTATTACATTACTAACTCCTCTTCCCTTCTATACCATTCCCTTCTACTCCCCCTTAACTTACTCTCCCATTCACGTTACTACTCCATCTTCCCTCCATCCTCTTACCCTTCCTGTGTGTTATCATGACCTCCTCTCAATTGCCTTCCGAGTCCCCTCATCCTCCCTTCTACTACTTCCCTTCCCTCTCCATTACCTTCTTCCTCATTACCTTCTAAACTCCTCTCCATCCCTCCTCACCATTACCCTCCCCCTTCCCTTCCCTCCTCTGCCATTCTACTACTCTTTACCTTACTACCTCCCTTCCCTTTCTATCCCCTTCCTTCTTCCCTTCCTTCTCTCTCTCACTAATCCCTGCCTCTTCCCCTATCCACTCCTCTTCCCCTTCCTTAATATACTCCCATCCCTTCCCTACCCTCATACTTCCACTTACTCTCTCTTCCTTTCCCTTCCCTTCCTTCTCTCTCTTTAACCCTCCTCTACCCATTCACCTTCCCTCTCTTCTCCTCTTCCCTTAATCTTATCGTATCTTCCCTCTCTCGTCTCTACTTCCCTTCCCACCCCCCCTTACTACTCCCATTAACCCTCCCCTGAACATCCTTCCCTCCTTTACCTTCTCTCCTACTGCCCTTACTCTCCTCCTATCCCTTCTCTCCCCTATCCCTTTCCTCTCCCCTTACCCTTACTCAATCCTACTTCCTTCCTCACTCTTACCCTTCCCTCCTCTTCCCTATCTATTCAAACCTCCATATCCTTCCCTTCCCCTCATTATCTCCTACTCTCTCCTACTCTCCCACCTTCCCTTCCCTATCCTTTTCTCTCCTCTTCCCTACTCTCCTACTCTACCCTTCCCTCCGCTCACCATTCCCTCATTCCCTTACCCTCCTCTTCCCTTCTCTCCTTATCCCTTACTCTACCCCTAATCCTTCTCATCCCCTTCTCTTCTCTCTCCCCTTTCCTTCTAACTCTCTTCCCTTACCTCCTTTCCCTTCCCTCCTTTCCCTTCTCTTCTCTCCCATATCCTTCCTCTCCCTATTCTTCCCTTCTTACTCCTTTCCCTTCCCTATACCCTATCCCTTACTATAACTCTTTCCCTCCCTAATACCTTGTTCCATTCCTAACCTACCCTCATCCCCCGCCCCCCCCCCCCCCCCCCCCCCCCCCCCCCCTCCCTTTATCCCCCCCCCCCCTACACCCCCCCCCCCCATCCCCTTCCCTATCCTCCTCATTACCCTTATCTATCCTAACTTCCCTATCCTCTCCCCTATCCCTTCCTCTCCCCTAACTCCCATTCTACTCCCATTCCCTTAATCTTTCCTCCTTTTTTTTTTTTTTTTACCTTACTCTCCTCTTCCCTTCCCTCTCTTTCCCTATCCCCTAACTCTCTTCCCTAATACCTTCTAACTCCCCATTATTCCCCTTCCTCCCATGTATATATCATTCACTAAATCTCATTACCCAATATCCCCTTCTAATCATCTTCCCTTTCCCTTTCTCCTACTATCCCTTCCTCCCTCATTCATCTCCCATTCCTTTCCTCTCAATACTTTCTTTTTTATCCCTTATACTCCTCTCTCTTACTTCTCTACCCAATTCCCTTCGTATCTCTCTCTTCGTTTCCAACCTATACCATCCTCTCTCTCTATCTCCTTCGCTTATCCTTTACGATTTAAGTTTCCTCTTCCCATTCTACTTCTTACTCTCTGCTCTTCTTCTTCTATTTTTTCTATCCTCTTCTACCCCTTCATCTTCTTTTTCCCTACCCTCTATCCTCTCATCTTCTATATATATTTTAAAAAATATATATATAAAATACTACATACAAAATTGTGTGTGATATATGTAGTCATATATAAAAAATAATGTGTATACATTTTTTCATATATATGTGTATATATACACATACATATATGTTATATGTATATGTATGTGTGTGTATATATAGAGATCTTGACACAAGTATACATGTAGATGTATGAGGTGTAGTCAGGTAAGACATGTGTGCAACAAATTGCCTTACAGTGGCCTTTACATATACCCAAAATGTAATGGTTATGGGGTCTTGTGATTGTATGTTATATATGTATGTATGTATGTATGTTTGATGTGTGAAATCAATTGAATGTGTTTCGTCTCTAACTTAATGTAATCCATTTGTTCTTAAACATGATGCGTTTGTGTCTGTAATCGTATATGAATAGATGTACATTTATTGCTACTAATATCAAGTCATAAATACAAAATGTATGGGTGTGTGTTATGAGTATGGCATTTATTATTATAATAGATTTGTCAATTTTCTCATTAGGAAGATGCTGTGGCTCCTAAAGGAGCCGATGTTGAGATGGGACAACCAAGAAAAATGTTTATTTCTTCTCGGTCTTCTTGGGGAGGAGCACAGCCTGGATGTTAGGCAGAACACCACCCTGGCAATGGTGACGCCAGACAGCAGCTTGTTGAGCTCTTCATCGTTACGGATGGCAAGCTGCAAGTGACGGGGGATGATACGGGTCTTCTTGTTGTCACGAGCGGCGTTACCTGCCAATTCCAGGACCTCAGCGGCCAGGTATTCCATGACGGCAGCCAGGTACACGGGGGCACCAGCTCCCACACGCTCGGCGTAGTTGCCCTTACGCAGAAGGCGGTGAATTCTGCCAACAGGGAACTGAAGGCCGGCCCTGCTGGAGCGGGACTTTGACTTGCCCTTTACCTTACCACCCTTACCACGACCAGACATGATGTTTGCTTTTAGGTACTTTATAAACCTTATCGCTGTTTGTCGAGCTTAGCTTTTATAGCGGCCCCGGTTGACTGAGTCAGATTGCGACGGCTGGCATGTGGAACGGACCTCAGATGAGCCAGTAGTCCGTGGTCCTTACGCGGAGGCTGGCATGCGCGTCGAACAATAAAAGGAAAAGTGAGTGGGGAGCTTCATTCTTCGTGCCGTAAGTACGATTGACATCATGCCACCCAAAACTTCCGGAAAGGCTGCCCAAAAAGGCCGGTAAGGCCCAAAAGTCTATCACCAAGGTGATAAGAAGAAGAAGCGCAGGAGGAAGGAGAGCTACACATCTACATCTACAAGGTGCTCAAGCAGGTCCACCCTGACACTGGTATCTCCTCCAAGGCCATGTCTATCATGAACCTCTTTCGTGAATGACATTTTGAACGCATTGCAGCTGAGGCTTCCCGCCTTGCACACTACAACAAGCGTTCCACCATCACCAGCCGGGAGAAATTTAGACCGCTGTCCCGGTTGTTGCTGCCGGAGAACTGGCTAAGCACGCCGTTAAGTGAAAGGGAACTAAGGCCGTCACCAAGTACACTTCTTCCAAGTAAATCTCTAGGTTGCATGATTTACTTGCCTCTAGAACAACATCGGCTCCTTTAGGAGCCACAGACGTGATAAAGCAGATATACAATGACGTTAGTAACCCAATTGCCACCACTACCTTTCCCCGCTAGTACTAGTACTACTAGTAGTAGTATTAGTACTACTACTACCTACTACTAATACTACTACTACTACTACTGCTACTACTGCTGCCCCCCCACTACCATTCTGTTCTAGAAGTTCATGTAATTATTGCCAACATTGTGATAATTAATTATACTCCTATTACTACCACTACCATTACTGTCCTATAAGTTTATTTATTATTACCAACATTGTGATAATTATAGTACTAACTACTACCATTACTGTCCTACATGTTTATTATTATCAACATTTGTGATAATCATACTACTAGTACCATTACCATTACTGTCCTATAAGTTCATTTATTCTTACCAACATTGTGATAATCATAGTCTCAATAAGAATAATGACACTATCCATATCAATGGTATTAGAAAGAAAAACACATTTCCCGCCTATTCAAGGAATGTGCAAATCAGGATAGTAGTTCACTAGGGCCTACTACTACTACTACTACAACTACTCCTCCTACTCCTGGTATATTTATTTATTTATTTAGTTAGATAGACCTTGGATCATGGCATTTGTTTATTCTGTTACTCAAGTGAGTCATAAGATAATGTTTAGTGTTAGTGTGGTCTTGATTGCAATATATATATATTATATATATATATATATATATATATATTATATATATATATTGTGTGTGTGTATAGGTATATATATGTATATATATGTATATGATATAGGAATGAGAGAGGTGTATGTGTGTGTGTGTATGTATATATATATACTAGTATTTATATATATATTATATATACAATATAATATACATATAATGAGGAGAGAGAAGTGTGTGTGTATATATATATACAGTATACACCACACACACACACAATATATATAATATATATACAATGAGAGAGGAGAGTGTGTATATATACAGTATTTTCAAACAATATATATAATATATATATATATTACTATATAATATATATATAATATAATATACATATATATACATATATACCAAATATAATATCCGTATAATGAGAGAGAGAGAGAGAGTGTGTGTGTGTATGTGTATATATAATATATATACAGTATATTATATACAATATATATATATGTTATGGTGTGTGTGTGTGTGTGGTGTTGTGTGTGTGTGTGTGTGTGTGTGTGTGTGTGTCTGTCTATATATACATATATATACACAATAGGATATATATACAATGAGAGAGAGGAAGTGTATGTGTGTGTGTGTATATATATACAATATTATGTATACATGTATATATGTTATATATATTATGTATACATTATATATATAGTAAGTAGTGTTATGTGGTGTATATATATATGTGTGTATTATAGGTATATGTATTATATATGATATATATATATATATATATATATATATATAGTATAATAGATATGATATTATAGTATTTATATAGAAATGAATTATAGTTATTATATATAATACACATTATGATATATATACAATAGAGACTAGAGATAGTGTATGTGTAATATATACAATATATATGTTGTATGTATATATATATATATATGAAGAGAGCTGGTATGTGTGTGCGTAGCAGTGTTTACATTGTATTATATGTGCTATCAACATTATATAGCGTTTATTACATAATCTTATCACTATTATATTATTCATTGCACGTCTGTTACATGACAAGCCATTGATACTTGTCTGTTATTTCATCTCTCTGAGAATTAATTTTAGCCCTGAAAGGCCGAGGATATGTTTTGTGTTGCAGGTATGCAATCAGAACCTTAGGCGCTGCTCTCACCGGATAACGGCGACAGTTGGATTTCCTTTCAGGCAATGATTGTGCGTCTTTTGGCGTGGATAGCGCACAGTGTTGTGTCTCTCAAGAGGCCGACATTAAGTCCTACGGAGCTCCTGCAGAGCCATGACAGCATAGACTGGAAGGGAGGTCAGTCTTGAAGTCCTGGGCATCTCGCGAACGGAGTGAGCCTGGAAGGGCATAGCTTGCGGGAAGGTAAGAGGAGCTTCAGTGCGGTCTCTTCTGGGTAAAACGACGGATTCTCACCGGAGGGCAACGGTTCCAGGCCTGTAACGATGGGGCTTCTTGACACCTCCGGTAGCAGGGGCAGACTTACGTGCTGCCTTGGTGGCCAACTGCTTGCGGGGGGCCTTGCCTCCGGTAGACTTACGTGCAGTCTGCTTGGTACGTGCCATTTTGCGAGTTTGTATCTAAATAGATATGAAACGCGCTCACGCTCAAGACGTCAATTTATAGGAGAGCGAGCGGGAGCTGGCCGAGTCGCGTGTGGCTGCGAGAGTGTGGCTTAATCCCGCCTATTTCTGCTGGGTAAATATTGCCGGAGATACGGCACTTGTGAGGTCGTGTAACGCGGCCTCCTTGACGCCATGTTGGATTCCAAGTTGATTATCTGAAGCAATGGCTATGGCCAAATCCATTGCAAGCCTTGTGCGCGTGAGCCTTTAGTCGATAACAAGCTAGCAAGTCTGTATTGCTGCAGGTCCGGTCACTTAGAAAGCGCCTCAGTGATCTCGGGGCCTTCGCGCCTACGCCAGCACGGCAGGGGGCTCACCCCCTGTAGCCTTACTCGCTCCTACGGGCACCGAGTTTGGAGTCTTTGCTACTTACACAAGAAAAACCGCTCCAGACCAAACGTAGTCTATGAGGCGGAGGGGCCTGGACAAGGGTGTGCGCAGCGTCATCCGCTTGTTGCTGTAACATCCAGGTATACAAGCCTGCAATCCGTAACGCTTGCGTCGCCTAGGTGTACAAGTTGTATTTCTGCCAATCTATGGAATCATTGAATTTTCCCGTGGTGTCCTAAGGTTACGATTGTACTTGAATCGTAGCAGATAACCACTACGATGCATGCCAAGCAGAAGCGCGACCACCGCTCGCACGTTGTATCTGCTGAATCCCGGGCGAACCTTCGGTTTCGGAGGTAAGGTTTTGAACGAGACTATACCGTCAAACAAGCCCCAACCAAAAGCTTGGACATCAGGTTACCAAGCTACTTATAGACGATTGTTGACAGCCTGCTTGTTGTTAGCAGCGTCAAAACAACACCAAAAAAATCCCCAGGGTAACTGGTTCCGAGTCCCAGTGTTGAACATATTGTTTTTCTGAACCACTATTGTGTTATCGTTATCTATTACTTTTACACTATTAAATGCAGGTGTGTATGGTTAAGTATTTAGTGGTTAATTTAAGCTTGATAACCAACTCATTAACAACAAACAAACCACAAGCAAAAGCAAACACTCAGGTGTAACATGTGGTAAACATGAGTCCCCAGTTTGCGATTACAATATTGTTTTTTTCTGTCAATGTTTGTATTGTTATTAATGGAATATTATCCTTATCATTATTAAGCTTGTAACTTTGTATGTTCATTAAATGTGATATGGTTGAGTAAGTATTATGATAATTTGAAAACCAACATCATGCATAAAAGCAAGCAGCAAACAAACAAACACACAACAACAATCAGGTGTAACATGTTGGTAAACATGAGTCCCCAGTGTTGCGATTACAAATACTGTTTTTTCTTGCTTGTTTTGTTATCATTATCATTATTAAGCTTGTAAGATTGAATATTTCATTAAAGTGTGTATGGTTAGAGTAAGTATTAGTGATAATGTAAGCTTGATAACCAACATCATGCATAGCAAGCAAGCAAGCAAGCAACAAGCAAACAAAAACAAACAAACAAACAAACGCACACACACACACAACAAACAACCAGGTGTAACATGTTGGTATACTGCTGTGAGGGAAGTGATGAGGAGTCTTATTTTATTATTTGAGTAGTCATGCTTTTCCTTGAGTGAGACGGAATATCATTGAAATGCAACATTATTCTCCTTGTATTTGTTTGCATCAGCATTATTTCCTTCCTCGAGTCTATTTGTCTTGAGTGTGCGTATTCCATGATCCATGTATACAGCAGGCCGTCTATGCTGAGAAGAAAGAGTAAAGTAGATATAATGTCAGTGTTTGTGATAAATGGCTGACCGTTTCATTTTGGTGCGACTTGAGTGCATTGGGGCAGTAATATTTGAAAAGCGTGTAGCCACAAGTTTAAGGTATCTTCCCTAAGGGTGTTTAGACACGTGTGTGCTGCTCAAGTGTATATATGCATGCATGCAGGTGTGTTTGAGTTTGCTTCTAAATTACCCAGCCCCTGTGTGAAAGGAATGAGACACGGAGGAGAGGGGTTTGAACACAGGTCAGCAAGATTGCTATACGAGATCGCTGCCGCTGCTACAGAAAGACACACCGAGGAAAGGAGAAAGATCCACAGAGGAAGGAAGAAAAAGACGCTCACACAGAGGAAGGGAGAAAAAGACACACAGAGCAAAGTAAAACAATTAATGCAAGCTACTCCTTCGATTCACCACAGACACCAGTACAGAACACCTACAGTCTGTCAGATAGATAAATAGATACTCTACCTACCTACCTATCTACATAACCAACAGTAGACATACATACATACATACATACATACATACATACATACATAGATGCATAATTGTACGGCCAACATTCGAGTCTGGCTGGCTGGCTGTGTGTGTGTATGTATGTATGTAACCCAACATTGAGAAGGTAAACCCAAAAAAAAAAAAAGAAAAAAAAAAGCCAGGCTTATTACTCACAATGACACGCTTACAACTGCTATTATTATATTTCCCACCTACAAACACAGATAGGCAAACACACAAACAAATGAACGAATGGAACCTCTTCGAGGCACGAAGACACACACACAGGCACGAAGACACACACACACACACACAGACAGCCACACAAACTTACAATCATGCACAAGATCGTAAACAAGCTTGTTGACATTAACGAACAAGAAATTCACACAATAGCAACATGATTGCAACACCAACTCTTACCAGCAAGCACTCATTCATTCATTCATTCATTCATTCTTCCCACGCATCATAGGCGAGCGACGGGAACACAAAGCACCACTTACACCTTACCCTTTCCCACAATCAACCAACCATATACGTATGCGGGACATGCACTTATCATATATACATTCCTACACTCAAACACAAATCACACACTCAACTCATCACACACTGCATTCATCTCATCATCACATTCTCACCACGCAATATCATCACAGGTCAGTCACTGAACACAAAGCACATCACACACCTCACTCTTTCCCACAAGCACATTCACACCTTCACACATCCACTTACAAGCACATTCCACACCAAACACATCACACACTCATCAACACATTCACACACTCCATTCATGCCAACAGCACATTCACACCAACACTCACTCATTCACACAAGCACATTCACTCATATCACACAAGCACATTCACACAACTCACTCATTCACACAAGCACATTCACACACTCGCATACTCAATCATGCATACCAGCATACTCAACCATACATACAATCAATCAATCTATCACACACTCACATGCTCAACCACACATCCACATACTCAAACACATTCACAAAGCACATGGACAAGGAATAACTAACCAACTCACTAACTAACTAATTACACGTAGGCACTAAGGACCACGGACACACAACTACACAAAAGCATCAAAAATTCAAGAAGGAGGGGGGGGGGGGAGAGAAGAGAGAGAGAGCAAGCATTATTCAAAATCAAACACAGCAGCAAAAACAACAATGCAAAACAACTATCTAAAAAAAAAAAAAAAAAAAAAAAAAAAAAAAAAAAAAAAAACAAAAAAAAAAAATCCAATCCATTTCATTTCAATTTACTTTACTTTGCTCTTGTCTCGGGGAGACCTAAACGCCCAAGCCTCGGACAATACCACAGGGAAATGGACTCTATGCACACTGTCACACACCAATATTGGCCTTAACCACTGCATAAACCATCACACACCACCGAACTGCTCGTTTGCAAGACTAGTTTGACGGAAGACAGTTCAAAGTACCACCAATGATGAATGGTCGGTTACAGTCCGTTAAACATAGACACTTTGAATTAGTGTAGCCTAGCAATATATAAGACAAATATTACTGTACTAGATCAAATAACTTAATGTTTTTAAACGATATTCACAACAAGCAAACTAGATTATTAAAGTGTCGATAAATTAAAGGGTCCATCATCGTGAACGATCAAATAAGGGCGATGTAGGAACCCTTTTCAATAGATTGAATCGCTTTCGCTTTTATTTTATTTTTTATTTTTTTATCAATATTATACGTATTATTGTTATAATGGCGTATTTTTAGTTGTTGTCACTTACTTATATATATTTCTTTCTAAAAAGTCATTCATATACAATATTTCTTCTTGGATTTTTCTTAATTTTGGTATCCCCTTTTACTTTACCCCAAGCGAAGTATACAAATACATAAACTATTCGTAATATATTACTAGGAATTTTACTTATGAAAACCTCATATTCAGTAGCTTTTCTTATTGACATAATGAATGACAATAAAGAGAAAAAATGAAATGGTACTCTCTCTTCCTCTGTATATACATACATTTATAGCTATCTATCTATCTATCTATCGATCGATCGATCTATCTATGTAAAACATATATCTATGTATGCATCCTCATATACAATTGAAGTAATGCGGTGACTCATGTGCATACCTCTTACCTTATATTTATGTTGTATATCATACTATGACCACATATTTGGTAGTTAATTATTAAATGAGCCTGGATATAGAAGGCTATGTATACACATAGACATTCAAACATTATTTACACCTCGAATTGCTATTTATCGTTTCTGTACACCTACACACACTGATATAAAAAAACATATAGAGAGAGACGGACAGACAGATATATATACATACATATATGTATATATGCCATGTTTACATATATACACCCATACACCACACACACGCTACATATATGTATACATATAACACACACAAACAGAAACTGATTAGGAACATGTGACAGCATGTTATGTTGACATAGCAAACATGCTATAGAGACTTGTTCGCTCACTGGCGTCAGTTCTTACGCGCTAAAATCATGTTAAGATATGATTTATAATACTAGTGTATTCACTTAAATAAAGAAAAATACACTTTTCATTAAAAAAAAAAAAACACTGTATAACTTATGAAAGTAACAACCAATAAGTAAATTAGAGTTAAGATATTAGAAGTCATTATAAAGACTTGGATTTATCGGTGTTTACGGGAATTAAGGATGGATATTTTAAATAAGAAATACTCGTAAATGGTACAAATAAAAAGATTTCAATTCCACCTGGTGCTTGCTTACTTGAGTAGAGACACTGATGCCAGAATACAAAATATATATATATATATATATAGTATATAGATAATAATAATAATAATATATATACATAATAATAATAATAATAATAATAATAATAATAATAATAATAATAATAATGATAATAATAATAATAATAATAATAATAATAATAATATAATAATAAAGATACAGCAGCGGTCCGTGGCAACACAACACCGTTTTCGGC